>NC_071982.1:3435644-3481753 GCF_026283585.1 Hylaeus volcanicus
AGTCAACGATTTTAGTACAATTCTTTAAGAATCCACTTCTTAGGTCTGGGTTAGGTCTCTAGTCTTAGATCTTCGACTAGATCCAACTCCCTACGAAAGTTACTGGAAAACTGTTATCAAAATCTCGAGCTTGAAGTTATGAATATTTCGTCCACTCGCGGCGCAAGTGCGCACAGACTACGATATATATATATGTCATATGTGTATGTATTATCATATATGATAATATCATATCATATATGGTAGAAATATTCATAACTTAAAGCACGGAGGAGGAGTTAGGACTCCTTATACAGTCTTCATGTCGTGCACTGAATAATATCATACGAACTCCAACTTTATTAAGAATTTATTTTTATACGCGTAATAAAGACAATGTAGAATGAATCAGTACCACGCCGCTCCTTTTAGAATTTTTATACCATGTTCGTAATAAACATGTTATATTAATAATGTCCGTTAATACCGCAAGGTTGGAGATCGTAAATTTTGAAGATCTCCTCCCACGTGTGCAGCGTCCTCTGCGTAACATCGTCATTCATTAATCGTATACCGGATAAGATTCAATTGCAAGGAATACGAGCCATTCGAGATCTACGTTCGGAGCTATAAAACGGGCCATAAACCCCCCCACTCCATTATTTTACAGCTCTTCAGATTCGGCGGGAAGTTCGAACGAGTGGTTTTCATCGGAAGCACGTCGAAGGTTATATAACTCTATAAATCCGTTTGTAGGGGACTGATACTGCGTCCATTGGGTAATCAAAATCTAATGTCAACAGTAGATATATATACCGGGGAGTATTTCGCAGAACATCTTAAAGCCGACACTGCAACCTAAATATGCACGAAGACGATCGCATTTCTTCGACTTGATTGGTGGATATTTTCGTCAAGGCTGATAGTGAATAATACAGTGTCCAGGATAATTGTGCTTCCCAGTTTAGGGTTTTCGATACTGCGCGACACTTGTCGACAAGTCGCTGTATCTCAGGAATAGCCAACCAGAAAATCATGAAATTTGGCATAGCGATGTTAGCGATTACCGTGCAATATTGGTGATTTTTTAAATAACTAACGGATTTAATCAAGCTAATGGACAATTACGATCGCAAGAAGCATCGAGTAAACGGCACTCTGTTCGTGAAAATCTCATGCAGCACGAGCCGCTTTTAAAAGCGTTGGCGCGTGAGGCTCGTTTAATGCCCCGATAATTATCTGAAAGTTTCTCCAATTAAGGACGGTAAGTTTAACTTCAACTTAATCCGCCAAGTGAGCAATTAAAGCGGCCAAAAATCGCCAAGAACAGGGAACAAAAACTGCTTCAATTTTCTGAATAAATCTCGCCAGTTACCGTCAACAACGGGACACCTTCGTTTCCCTACAGTTGTCTAAAACTTTTAAAACTCGTGGCACGACAAATTAAATCCGTTATCTTATTTCGCCGGGGTCTGTTGTGCCAAATAATATCAGAAGTAAACTGTAAATTGCGGCGTCAGAACAAGGGACATATTCGAGAATTTTCTGTAACAGTAACAAATTGCTTAAATTTTAATTTAAAAAAAAAAATAAAAGTGATTTACTTTCATCTGTTAATATTCCACGCTCTTTAACATAATAGTTTAACCCCATTATTCGCCCATCGAACGAAACCAGCAGGGGATCTGCTATCTGAAACTGATGGTCCATTGTCCCAACCCGTAGACCGCGCGACAATAACATATTCCGATGATCCAATAATTTCAAAAAGCTTAGTACAAGCCCCGGCATTAATCAAACGTCGGGTAGTCGTAAAAGTGTCCACTTTGCTCTCCGCTTGGCCATCTGCCTTTCGTCGTGTCTAGGCCATCCCCGTCGATTTCTCGAAGAAGTCGTTCCGCGGAATTACGTACGACGTATCACCGTCGGTTTTACGACATCCCGGAACGTCCATCCTGCGCATAAGTCATCGGCGTCGATGTAAGGAGCGCTATCGGCGCCATACGTTTTCAAATGTGACGGAAAAATGCAAATTCTCGCGGGTACGGTCGCGATACGAAACCGTTTTGGTCCGGGGTTGGGTCTCGAATTTACGCGCCGGCCATGAGATTTATGAGCGTCGCTGGTCCCCAGAGGGGCCAGGAAAAATGAGAGAAAAAATTCACCTCGGGAAAAGCTCCTCGCTATCGGCCGATTAATTAGTTAATTCCGCTGAAGACTTTTGGAGAGGTCTTCGCGGTCACGAAACGTTTCCGCCAAAGCGATACGAATCGCAAGTGGGTCAAACCAAAGAGACGTCGAGTTCTTCTTCCTCGACAGAGACGTCCCGTGTAAACGATCATTCGCGAAGATATGGAACGTGAATTGGAGAGGTTCTCTCGATCGCTGGGAGGCTTTTCGCTGCGTCTTGGTCCTGCAGACTCTGGCCTGGATCTTCTACCGCGACCAGCCATACGTACTTGCTGAAACTTTCTATGTCTCCGATGAGATTCAGTTAAAGGAAGAGCTAGATTAAATATCGCTAAGTGCTCTTGAACCCGTGCTTTAATTGCATCCATCCATCTACCTAACTACAATTAGGAAGAAGGAACGTCTCGCGTTGTGAGACGTTATAAACGAATGCTAGTTATTTGAAAGCTAAATGAAATTAATCGTTTAGACACGATTCTATAAGGGAATTGGTGTCGAAGAATAAATGACCACCCGTGGAAGACCAAGGAAATATTAATTAAGAAACTTTAATGCATAATTCATTTTCAAGCGAAACAAAGATGTTTAGTTCGAGAAAGTTAAAGAATCTGGAAAACTTGTTCCCTGATCGTGAACTTTTCACCGATATTCCTTATCAATAATTACCTAACAGGTTACACGGATAATTCCACTTAGGAAGCCGCCGGTTTACGAGGTCACTGTAAAAAAAAAAAATTCAACGCTCTAACCTCTCCGCCCAGTTAAGCGATATTTAATAAAGAAAGCCACGCTCTCAGACGGTCGACCACTCAGCAGTTAATTTAGCTCTCCTCTAATGGCTGCATTAAATCTTATAAAATGCATAATCGCCGGGAAGAGGCGGCCGAGCTTTTTACGCACCCGACCGCAAGAAACCGGGAATGAAATTGCAATCTGCCCAGGCTCTGTCAATTTTAACCGCTGGATCATTAACTTCCCAACGCGTTTCCTGATACGAGAGATGAATTCGATTTCCCGCGTAACGCAGACATCGGATAATGGAATTAATAACCGTAATCGATCCGTCTTTTAATTGGGTAATAGCATGTGTCGTATTAAGCCTCGATATTATGTTATGGGAACGTTTAAATTTTCTCGTGGAGATGGATTGGAGGCAATTTATATTCCATTCCGAAAATCAGATTTCTTTGATCCCGTTCCTTTTTATTTCCTGAAAATTAGGAGGATAATCTGCTCTAAAACGTGCGAAATTAGGACCTTCAATTTATGATCTACACTAGCGGACAAGCAAACCGGAACGATTTTTCAAATGCTCATAACTATGAGAGTTTTCAACCGATTTCACATCAACCCTCACCAATGCAACTTTGCACACACCCAGAAGACTTGAAGACTACTCCTCACGAAGTTTCACCGAAATCGGTTGAAAACTCCCATAGTTATGAGCATTTGAAAAATCGTTCCGGTTTGCTTGTCCGCTAGTGTATGTAACAATCTCGAAATCAAACAGGAGTAAATTTTGATTTGAGTTAATAGAACGGCTCATATTACAATCCATTTTCTTCTTCATATCTTTCGTTTTGAGCTTGAAATCTTCTTTTCGAGCTCTTCGAGCCTAAACCTATTTCCTCCCTTAAGGAACGAAATACCGATGCACGAATAAAAATAAATTCGTCCACTGCGTGCTACACGACGATTGTATCTACCTTTCATCTAGCGTCTTGGATTCCGAGCACGTAAGGGGTGATTTGCATTTTCTGAAACGATTCGCAGCCTGCCCTGGCAAGAATTGGACATCGAAGACTCCGTAGCTGGAGGAATCAACTTCGAGAACTGTAATTTCGGCGGAAACCCGTTTCTTCGACGGATCCCTATTTGGGAATCATCTTCTGAAAGCGATCGTTCCCTTTGAAATGCATGCAAAGGCACCGATTTCCGATTACTTTTATCGCGGGGCATGCAAATGAGGGTCTGTGCGTGCAAACGTTTCCGATGATGAATGCCGCTATTCAACGCTGAATACGACAGAGTCACGAGCGTTTAAGCATTTAAGGAACATTCGCATTCAAGCGGTAGTAATTAGGTCGTTGACGGCGCTACTTAACGAACAAATTTTGCTTATTAATTGAATTCGATGGACCGCGTTGGATTCACTGTATTTCGATTGAAGCAGTTTTGCCGAAAATTATTGTATAACGAGTTATTTCGAATGGTAATTGTTATTGTTCCTTCCTGCAGGTAGGGGTAATTCGAATACAGAGATTACGACCAGGCTATGCAATTTCAAAAATTAATTCACTTTTCATCGTCGGTGCTAAAATTTCAGTATCTCGATAAAGAAAATTTGTTTTCAGTTAATGACTGAAATAATCGCTTATGAATATTTATATTCGAATTATATAATCTCCCTACCTTTTCTTTTAAATCCGCATTAACGTATCATTAACATTTTAAAATAACAACATTTTTGATAGCTATGTAGTGTTAAGGGTTGAATTTCTAGTTCTTTTGCTACAAGATTGTAGTAGGTGAAGAACGTTTACGTGTAGAAAGAAGAGTATGAAGACAAGACCTGTCCAAGGGTGGAGCACCTCACGCAGTCCCTTTCCCTTCCACGCGCCGCAGCAGAGAGAGAACGACGCTACCATAAAGCAGAGAGTAGAGGACGCTGTACTGAGGTGCCTGCGCAGTCGTTAAACGCGCACTCAAATTGGCTCAGGGGGGGGGAGCGCCCTTAGGCAAACGCATCGGTTCGTGGGCAGGCTTGACGTAGACCTATTAACACAGATTTAAAACCAAACAATAATTTGCTATCCTGCAGATTAAATTATATATAAACACGACACAGCAAAAGAAAATAATATATATCAAGAGAAGTTATAGAAACACTTAAAACTAATATATATACGAAGGTTATAAAATTTGTAAAAATGAGAAATTAAAGTATATAACTTTATTATCCTCCTACTAGTTTATTTCTGATTTCTTCCTGGATAGGAGTGCGCAAATTGTACGATAATTGGCTTTCCAGAGGGCCGAGTTCGTTGCGCTAATAATTAATCTTGTTTTTATTAGTTCGATGTAACAATAAAAACCAAATAAAGCGATAACGAGCTGTACGGATGAATTTATTGAAAAATATAAATTCCTCCCAGAGGACGAAAATCTGCCGAAGATAGGGTGTTTCGGTGCTCGAGGCAGATAAAACCGACCGCAGGGGGTGAGAACCGACGGTTCTTTCGAAACGAAATAATCGATAACGCGGCCGCCGGTATGAGTTAACTTGTTTGCCAGCATCGACCAATCGCATTTTTCCCGCGTCTCGTTAACGAGATCAAAGCCAAAGCGATAATGATTTTCGTAACTTTCATTCGCCGACAAATACATCGATGTGCCGTACATCGAATATCTGCTATCGGATCCGTTCGAAACGAAATATGTCAATTTTTAATAAAAAAGATCAATAAGTACCAGGCAACATAACCTCGCTTTGTGCGAGTAGATTGCGAATGTTTTACGTGGCTATTTATGGAAATAGCAGAAACTATGGAAATACTAATATGGAATCTATGGGCAGAACTCGTCGGCAAAATGGTCAAGTTTTGTAGTGAAATAGTTCCCAATCATGACAGCGCCACTGACCGCGAACGGGGCCTCGGGCAAACGCTCTGGTATTTTACGTTACAACGAGAAATGACGGGTAGTTGTCGATCGCAGTAGGTGGGGATGCGACGTCGTACGCTCCTCATTCATAAGCTCCCCCCCCCTCCCCACCTCCACTAACCTTCCTTTGCCTGAAGGAGGCGTGGTCAAATGCCCGGGGCATACGGGCATCGATGAATGCCTCTGGCTCTCTAACGATCTACCGATCGTAATATTCAACGCGCTCCAGCCAAACGCGTGCGCTTCTCAATTACCCTCATCCTGAGGAAGACTTTCCATACACGGGCTGTCGCCCTGAATATTTCATCTCGAGACCACCCTCTACGCTACGAAATAGTCGAGGAACCTAAACCGGGGAAGTCGGTATCCGAGTATCGACTCAACGCGGATGGTGCACAGCTAGCCCTCGATCCTTTCAAGCCGATCCGCGTTTTGGCTCGATGAAAACGCGTTATCGCGACGGAAATCGCACGGTTTCCGGGCTCGTGCTTACGCCGGGACGCATACAAAAGACTCCGTCCGGATGTTTCACGGGTTTTTCCACGCAGAGTCGAGAAGGGTTGCCGTGGGCTTCCCCTCTCCCCCTCCCTTCCCCTTCTTTCCCCGGTCTCGCGAGCAAGTAACGGTTTTTTTTGAAAAGAGTTCCACCCGGTCGCGCGACACGGGGGGAGATCTCGTTCCACCGCGGAGATAACCAACGTCGGGGAAACAACCGCCGCGCGTGGAGGCGTCCGAGCATCGTGCGTTTATCGCGACCCAAATCTGAAATGGATCCCGGCTGAACGGTGGCGGCCATTTTTCTCGGCTAACGCTGCCTACTATGGTTTTTCAATTTTTTAGGCGAAGAAGAAAATTGGACGATTGTCGGCAGACCCGCGGGGGAATAATGCGAGACAAAGGGCCTCATCTGAATACCAAGACTAGTTGTTAAGATCGTGTAGAAATTTTGTCAGTTCCCAAACGTGACACGTGTGGATTTTATTTTTTCGTCAGCAGTATAAACTGTGGCGGGAGCTTGGAAAGAGTTTAGAAGCACCGGGATGGACCATCCGCTGCCGCACCGTCGGACGGGCTGAAGCGCTTGAAAGGCGTTGCATTTGGAGACCTTGGACGGGATTGTTTGGAGGCTTGAAGAGGATTCTTGGGATCTCGAGAATGGTTGGAAGAGTGCCGCGTGTTTAGAACCCTGTGTCTTCTGACTGCTTTTAGCCCGGACGCCTGTTTACCTTAGGAGTCCGGACAACAGTCTGCTGAAAGGATTATCGATTTCGGTTTTTATTTGCCTGTTATACACGGTGACCCATTAGTCCTGGTCCAACCGAATCGAAGGTTTATCATCCAAAGGTTAATGGAAAATGTAGGAAACAATTCTCATTGTTATGTATGGGTGTCGAATGTCGCGGGATAAGGAATCGGCGGACCATCTAGCGGCGATGCGGTACGACAGCACGATCGTCAGAGGTTTTGAATTCGGTTGTTCTGTCCGAGAGCAGGAGCGATAGAGAACGTTTCTTATATTGCATATTTAATAAACTGTTATTGGTATAAACGGGTACGACGTGTTGTTCCTCCAGATCCCGGATACAACACTCATCTAAAGGTCTTCTCTTTTTTTTTTCAAATGATTGAATTATGGAATATTTGTTTATTGGAAACAGATTGAAAAATGAAAAACACCCGAGGGAACGACATATCCAGCGTGTTATTTAAAAGTTACCGTGGGCAATGAACGCCATCAAAGTAACATGATCGAATCAGTCGTGGACAGTGTCGATCCACCGAAGGGTTGGCCGGTACAAAAGAGGGTTGAAACTTTCGAGCCTTTGATCGTTGCGAGGGTGGATGTTCAGCTCGTATACAAGCGTTGCGTGCATTGTAGAGAAACGTAACTGCGTCTGGCGCGAAGCAATTTTTAATCCTGCGTTCCTGAACGAAATCGGTTCTCATCAAAAGCGCTGTATGTCTAAACGGCATTCAAACACATCCGTTTAAGGATCCCGTTCGCCTCGTTAAATTTTAACCTGTGTAACTCGAGTGTAATGCTCGCAGAATGGGAAAAAAATGTTGAAAAACTCACCTCCGCGTTATCCGCCGTCCGCTTTTGAGTATGCTTTTCGCGAAACGAGTTCTTATTCACGCAAACGCGATGAATTCAGGGGATGCGATAAGCGTGTGTCTAGTAACGACGTTGGCGCTTCAGTCTTCGCGTTTGATGCCAACATTCACATTGGAATTAAGAAACTTTCGAAAAATTTCATTAAAATATCAAACGTGTATCTCTGGAAGAATTCTTCACCCATGGGCATTGAAAGTTACAGCACCAATCATCGAACATCCAAGATCCAACTCCAAAGCATTTTAATACAAATTCTGTGTTCGATCAGTCCCGACAGAAAATTCTCTTCTCTTTGCTTAATGACACTTAGTAGTCCCAATCTTCGAACACTACGCGAGACACTGCTGTATAATACACATGGTTCAAAGGAGGATGGGGACCGAGAACTCGATGCCGAAATTCTAAACTTTTCCAGTAAATTTCAAACAACCGCGACGCCATGTTCGCCACGGTGAATTTCGTTAATGACGTCTTACGGGGTTTCCCAAGAGGCGCGCGTTGCCGCGCATGCGTCGGCTGGTCGTAAGCGAGCGCGGAGTTTCTAATGAGCGCGGGTCTTTTTTCGATGACAACGCAAAGTGACGCGTCATTAGCGCCAAACGAGCGCGGATAAAAAGAGACACCGTGTCTACCGAGCGAATTCGGCGTTGAGGTTGAACGTTGCCACGCGTTCAGAAACGTTGCACGCGTGTAATTAACGTGGCGCAGGGAATCGAGGGACACGGTTCGAGGAAGAAGTTTCGTTTGAAAAGAGCAACCTTCCTAATAGGCGTCTCGTTATAACGTTCGCTTTTCTTCGCCGTTAAGCATATATTTTTTTTTTTTCAGCCCGGCACATGTCTGGCCATGAAAGTTTAAATTACTGGTCGCCATAGTAGCGTTGAAGTTTTAATTAAAACACGCTTAAATTGCGAGCGAGCGTGAAATGAATTTTCGAGCTTTGATCCGGAACGAAGAATTATATATTGTTGCCCCCCCCCCCCCCGCCCCCTCCTCCCCTTCCGCGCAACACCACTCGGGAAACAATTACCATCTGATTACGCTAATTGTCCGCTTTTGGGCGCTGTTCGCTGCAGCGGGGATTTTACGCTTTTGTATCGGAAAACATTGTTTTATGTTATTTTCCTCGCTCGAAATATTTATATCGCTTTAGAACTAATTTCTAAAATTTCACGCTTGTATTTAGTATTCGTAACTCACCGAAGCGCCATGTAGCACAATGTTTCGTGTGATTCCGAATATTGTTATTATAATATCGTTATCGTGCAATTTATTCGCCCGAGCAGCAAAAAGTGTATCATTTCTTTTAACAGATGGCGTAATGCATGCGTACATAACCTAACAGATGCAATTTAAAGCGTTCTTCGAAGGAGCATGAAACGCTTTTTATCGTTTGATAGAAGTTTGAATTTATTTTCTGATTATCTACGAGGAACTTTTAATGATCGTACCTTTAAAGATCTCTTTCATCTTTAATATCTTTATGGAAATGTAAACCAGGAGAAAATGAAACCCAGATACTTTCAAGATAAAATTTTGGGCAGTTTGTATAAATAATTTCGTAGAGATTATCTCTCAAAGGTTTGAGTCGCTGGCAAAATCGAATCACGAATGGCCAGAGGATTTCAGCGTGGCCGTCCCGTTGCGAAAATCCTTTCCAATCTCACCGGAAATCCCGGATACACGGGGCTCCTTCGCCGCGAAACAATCCCACTCGTTTCGAACGACGAGCCCTCCAGCGAGAGGATATTTCTCCTCCCGCGGTCGTCGCGCCGCCATTACGTCGAAACGCGGAGTGCTTTAAGCGAGCAAACACGAGAATTATTGAATTATAATTCACGAACCGAGTATAAGAAGGGCGGATAACGAAACAGGCAGAACGATCCGGATTCTCTTTACCGAGAGGGAACGAGGTTTAATTGGAAGCTCGATCGATCGTCCTCCGACGAGATCCTTGGACAACGAACGATTAGAATCGCTGAAACGAGGAGGCGAGGAAGTACCAGTATTCAGACCTATAACGGCCTGCTCAGGTTTTCTTTTTATCGTGGAAAAAACCTCGATAATTGTACGGAGAGATGGCTGAAAATTTCCGCCAAGTATATCAAATTACCTATCGTCATTACCGCCTATTACATCGACCTTCAACTTCGCCTATCGTTGCGAGACCCTTCCACTAATCAGAACCAAGCAAAGAACGAGATAAAGTTGTGCTGTAATGTGAAAGGCACATCATCGATCCAGTATTGTCAAAGGATTAGCGAGATTCTCCTGACAAAAATGTGTCCAAACACGACTACATTCGGACACCGTTTAACTACTCAAAACTTAAAATTTTGTTAAATTAATTCAGAAAACCGTGCTCGAAATTAATCCGAATGAGGCCGTGTTTGGGCTCATTTTAATCGGGAGATGATCATCGACACACCTATACCACTTTCATCCAATTTAAAGTTAGTTATAGAATAGAAAGATATAAATTTCGAGAAGCAGATCACGTTTAGAAATATAAAGCACGGTGTATCGGCGGTATTTCTCCGGAATTTCCTCGGGGTTCACGACCTCGTCACGTGCTTATCCGAACGAGGGCGGAAAAGGTGATCTCAGACATCAGGTCGGCAGCTGGATTCTTGGAAATTTACTGGACAAGGGCTTGGGCGTCGCCGGACTTACGAAGTTTCGAGGGATATCCGCGGACTCCACTGACTCCCTGTTGCACTGTAAAATCGCACCGGAGTGTACGTAATCCATCGAGATTGCGGGCCCGTCTCGGATTTACGAGAGTCATGGAGAGAGGTGGAGAGAGCACCGGCAACGGGCACCATAGCGTTTCTGCTTTTACAAGCAGATTGGATCTGGTCCTTCCAGGATTTCACGCCTGTCTGCCTAACCGTGAGATGCTACGAGTCCTGTTTTCTAAGCCAGACTGGCCCCCCTCGTCTCGTCTGGCGTCGCGATCACCTTCCAGGGGAAAGTCGAGAAAATTCCCGGGCACTCGTAAAGTCCAGAGATACACCCTGATCATGGAGAATGGATGCGGTTCGCAAAGACCCTCGCTACGAGACTCCGTGAACCACTCTCTGTTTCACCGCCGCGGAGAGCCTCGACGAACGAAGCGATAGGGAGCTTGTACTGCTTTCTCGGGACCAAGCCAAACTAGAAACCGAGATCTGCCCCATTCTCACAAGAATTTCTCTCTTCTCGAATTTGTTACTCGCGAGCGGGAACTACTGCATACTAAACATCGTAGCGACGCTCGCAGAACCAGGCCCACGCGATCTCTATAAATCGCTGCCTACCTCGCTTTCGAGTGACAAAATCGACACCTGTCCCGCTTTTACGTGACAAAATCGATAGGTACCTAGCGCGCCGCTAAGAACCAAGGTCCGTGTATTGTTTCGAGCACGGTATTGACACTCGTGTAACCAGGATCGCGCTTCTGATTAATGCAATATCGATGACACAGGTAGCGAGGTAAATAACCCGCGAGGCTGCTTGTACAGATCCCGCGCGCAAACACCGGGATCGGCGAGCTCCGGCTATAGTCCCGGATGATTAAATTTCAACACGTACCAGAGATGAGTTCGCCGAACGTCTCCGGGGCGGCTGGTATCGATCTTAGCGCGGATACGTTTAAGACTGTACATATTTATCGATCGGGACGCGCGCCGTTTCCTTAAGCCTACAGGAAGCGTTGCTGCTAATGCTGGCGTGCATTTGCTCGTTACGGGGATTAGAGCTCCTTCGGAATATGATCTGCTCGGTGGGGCGGAAACTCGGCTGTTGTCGTGGCTGACGGACGAGATAATCTTACAGTATACAATGCAAGAAACACCGCCAAGGAATAACGTTACATAAGGACTACGACGAGGAACATCGAATCGTAAACAGGAGAAGATTGCGATTACGTCAGATCGTAATCGTCCTACGAGTACAAAAGTTTGGTAGAAGTCGTGGATCCTAAAAGACGGAACATTTTTTATGTGTAATATATCATTTCTCGTGGAAACGATCGACGCGAAGTATTAGGGGAATTTCTAAACATGGGAACGTTTTCAGCAGCGCTACTATTGCACGCGTTTCCCGTGCATCGATAAAATTCTGCGAAACTATTTCGCAAGCATCTTTAGAGGATCCTGGCTCGTAAATTGGTAGCTATTCAGCGAAATCGCTGAGAGACCTTCATCGAGCACGGCTCCGTATGAATTACGGTCGTGCAGTTCATGCGTCCGAGAATACTAATGCGTTGTCCATAATAGCGGGAAGTTGTATTCCGCGCTGGTTCCCACGTTGGAAAATTGCTTTTGTACGTCGAGAAATCAGATACCACCTGAGTCGGATATACCCTAAGGATGTTCCGGGTAACATCTTTCAATCCCCGCGTCAGAGTTATTCAGAGATTCATCCGACGGATGCTCAAACATCTTGAAAGTCTAAAAGCGTTTTCCACTATTTTTCCTATGCACCTTTTTGTTGGAAAATACCAAAGTTTTTAGGGTATTCGAAATCTAGACTAGAAACGTAAAGGGCAAAATGATGGAGGACCAAGTTCAGGTTTCAGATCTATCACTTTGTTTCTTGAGGTTAGTTATTCTAAGGTTAGGTTCCAGCTTTTCTTTTGGGTTCCTGAGATTTTCCTTGGCTAGCACTCACTATTTTCCCACATAGCAGTAACTCTGGCTCCTATGAATTTTCCTTTATCGCTTTTCATTCTCGAACGTCACAACGCTTTTCCTCTTTGTGTACACCCTGAGTTTCTTCACTTCCCTTCATGTATCCTTATTTCTGTTCTAATAATCATTTTATTAACCATTTAATCACTGTATTGAACAACATATTTCGGAACCGATTAGAAAAACCGTGGAAGAATTTTGACTCAACATTCGGGGATTCGAACCCGGGTCATTATTGTGGGAAGCGATCACCTTACCCACTGTTCCAACGAGACACTGGATCTTGTTACCGTTCCTTCACGTATTCGTGGCACTTCTGTAACAGGTGTCCCCGATCCCACATTATTCTACACGCTAATGTCGTAGAATCCGTGACGTGCTGTTCGCAAGGACAGCTATAATTCAAACTGCTTCGCAGATCACGCCTGTTCGCCCCGTAACATGCAAATTTGTAATTACGATCCTCGGAACGCAACGATATGAATTTTTCGCGGACGTGTTGAAGTTACAAGGAAGTTGGCGAGTTTGAAGCTTCTACGTCGGTAGTTTCGTTAAAGTTGTATAAATAAATGCGATCCGGGAAACTCGGGACGAAAATTTTCCCAAGAAATATATCGCGTACCCGCTCGTATTAATAATGCATGCCCGAAGACATGCTGGAAAATCGATAAACGTCGAGCGCAGTACCCGTGCATGAAATCGAGGAAGAGCCGTTCGACTAGTTGAAAATTCGTTAAACGGAATTTCCGTTGAGCGAAACCGCGACAAAGTTCACCGCGATAACAACGGTATCGGCTCTTCTGCGGCCTGGTTGTCTGAAATTTTACGGAGGCTTTCGCGTTCGAGCGCCCTGAGACACAGGACGCATTTAAGAATTTATTATGAACAAATTACTCAAGAGGTTGTTCTGAAATTTTAGGCACATATCGACTGGTTGTCGAAGAATATTTCTAAATTTTTTTAAATACATATGGCTCATAGTCTTTAAGAAAACAATTATTAAAGAAATCCGAAGGCAATAATTCTATATGTTTTAAACGAATACTTTTTGCAAAAAAACATTATTCATATTAATGTATAAAAATTTAAGGTCACTCCCGAGTGACCAGTAGTCATGTGTAATTAATTCTACGATAATCACCTGCATATGTCTTCCATTATATATTCCCCAAGATAATCCGTATTTCAGAACGTCCGCACGGAAAGACCATTTAACCATCGCCGTGGTGGTTTATGATTTCCCGACGCTGCCGTTAAAAACTGTTCAACTGCGTGGAAAACCGCGTTGGCGGTTACATTGTTCGATAAATTATTGTTTCGACGTTATTTTCCAAGCGCAAAGCCGACAACAGGTAAAAAATTTTACTAGGCAACGTGCCTTTACGGTTCGTGGTTTCCAGTAGTTCGAATTAGTATTTATTTGAAATACGTTTGGAAGCGAAGTCGAATGTGTTCCTCGCATGCGTTATGAAATTCGTGCCCCCGATGGTTTCAAGTTAATACCCCCACAAAACGGAGTCTAACGCGTAGCTCATTCAGCTGAAAATTGTTGTAACGAGAAAACACAGGAGTCATTATAACTTGGAATGGAAAAATTACTCATCTTGAATGGCACCCTTTCTGTGGTTAACCGGTTCTTTGCCGCGTACGCTGCCGCTTGGAAATCAAGTTTTACGTAAAATTCTATCAGAGGTTCCATTAGAAACAATCATGCGCATAAATGAAAAATTCTTCGGTGCTTGTGCAAAGCCAGTGGGGCATAGACGGTATAAAGCGACTTCTGGTATAAAAATGAATCGAAAATGCGAAATACAGTTTTTTAATATGCGGCTTTGTTTTCGAGAAAATTGAATACGGAATTTTTTTGGAGCACGTGTGCAGTCCACTACGACGCGTCTGACCATAACTCTTTATTTTCACTTGTGTTTCACTAAGTATAGACAATAATATGTAATGCCTGGCGTCAAAGTTTACGAGGACTGATGCAAGTAGAAATATGGGACAATAGTCAGACGAGTGGCACACGCGTTTTCAAAACTGATTTCTTTGAAAACGAAGTCTCGGAGGAAAAAATTTTATTTGTTATTTTTGATTCCGTGTTAAACAAAAAATCTCCTTGAGATGTTTTCTTTTCTTTTTGTATGTAGATTATGAATAACCAGTAGGTTTTTCTGAAAGATCAAGAGCAACCTATCATCATTTCAGTATCGCATCGCTTCGAACACTGAACATCTTTCATCGTTACCATCCACCGCCAAGAAATTGATCAGACATTGATCAAGAAAGTAGGCTCCACTCCTGAATCGAGGAAGCCTCGATCAATCGACGTCCGTCATCGTCGAACGAACGCTTCCGTGGAACGCTAACATTGTTGCAACAACGTGACCGAACCCTGTTCGCTAATTACCTTCGAAGCTCGCCAATTATCGATAATGTTATATTTTCTACGAGCGAGAAGCAACTCCCTCTTCTCTTTCGTTCACCGACTTCCGAACTGGGTGCTTCTTACGAGATCAACGAGGTTAAACGCTCTTTAAAGACGTCCTCTGCTTCTTTCCCAACTGTGGGCGAACATCTCGCGCACCTTGTGGTCGATAGAGGGGCTGAAAGTTCGCAAAACAGGGTATTAGCTCTTCGCTTTACGTCCGCGGAACGAGGAAGAAAAATAGAGAACAAGAAAATAAATACCAGCATCGTATAACTTTGTCGGTTGGAATTGTTCAGGGTTTAATTTTCCTTGTTTCTCCCTTTAGATTCTCCGCGAACATTTTTTTGGAGGATTGCAATTGCGAATACAGTTGGGCGGAAGGTAATAAATTTATAATTACAATTTTATTAGTACTTTGTGGTCGACGTTCAGCGGTACTTTACTTTTTAATGAGTGTCTGACCATTGAGGGATGCTACTACTGTCACTGCTTTTAGTAGCAATTGTCCTCGATTGCTCGCGCGATTAGAAATATTCAATCATCGATTATTTTTGGTCTGAGCTTTAACATAAATACAGAAGTAACACTGTAGTTAGTTTTTGGGAATTCAGATCTTAACCACAATTAATTTGTCGTTTAAATGTCCACGTAATATTTAGATATAATCGTATGGAAACGATCGAGGTATTTTCATGATACATCTTATTATATTATTCAATCATTGCCTCAAACGTAACAACTTTTCATATTTTCGATCTCAGATCGGTCTTGAGCCTGTTACTCCGCAAAAGGCTGAAAAGGCCCAGCCCTCGTCGTCGAGTGACGAAGCACCCTCTTCCAGTCCACGTTCCATTTCCTTTTTCTTGTTAAGCAGAATACACAATTTTTTTCTCTCATGCTAAGGAGATTCGCATATCAACTTGGGTGCCGTCGACGTCCCTTTGAAGAATCCGGAGCAGCTTTCCCCGTGAATGCCACGACCGGCACGGATGGCTAACGAAAGGAATATTTTCCATAATTCCGCGCCGCGGCTTGCAGCCTCTCCTCCCGATGGAATTCGCCGCGTCTAACGCGCGGTACTCGGCCCAAGAGTGTCAAAGGAATTTCCTTGGGTGGCCTCGAAAGCCGTGTGTCAACGCAACCTTTTGAATTTTCACCGCCACCTCCGCCCCCGTTCGACTCATAAATTTAGTCGAAAGCGTAACTCGTCGGAATTTCGAGAGCGTTAATTTGGCAATCCTCCCGGTAACGATCTTTGGGAGCGACTGATAGTAGCTAGCGCGGGAATCCACGGAAATATCCTCCCGGGATTTTTGAGAATAATGGGGCACTAAAAGAGCGAGGAATTTTCAAAGAGATAGCCGAGTAATTGTTCACGGTTGATTAGTTATCACTTCGAACGAGTAATTGGGCTGGTTTTGGCTTGTCGGTAGTTATACATTAATCGATATACCAGTAGGAGCGTATTTGACAATGAACACGTGCGTGGTGACACGATTATAACTGGTTGGATTGATCAGGCTCGAGATAAGTAATTAACCAACTCCATTTACCATGTGAAGTGGGTCCCTCGTATCTGTCTGACTAATGATGGGCTGCTAGATATAAATCGTATTCTACTTGTACAATGCTCAAAATTATGATACCTTGTAAAACATATTTGAAATTTTAGTAATTTGTTATTGTCGCTAGTAATTTTGTTACAAAGCATTCCAGTACTATGACTGGATAATGAAAACTTTATTAATCACTCAATTGTTCGCGAGATAAAACAGCGTGTCTTACCACTAACGATCCTATTCTACTTTTGTGCGATAACTCACCGCCTCGTATATCTGTCTGACTAAGTACCGTCTTGCTCCACTTAGCAGCCTACTGTTCCAGGAGAGTTGCTCGTAGAACGATCTCATTTTATCTTTCCATTCTCAAATATTGGACTTTATTTGTTGAAAATAAGTAAAACTTTAGGAACGATCGTACCCCCAGTGTAACAGTCAGAAATGTACCATAATTATTACAGATATTCTACTAGTATTATTAGTCTCTCTGGGCTTTATTAATTGCTCAACTATTTTTAAAATGACAATACGTGTATTGTTACGAACGACTGCACCTCGCTGTATAAATTAGTCGAATGTCTCGTATATCTGTCTGGCTTCCACCAGTCCCGTTCTACTTAACCAGCTTCGCCGCGGTCTCAGACTATTTGGCTGGCGTGGAACGGTTTCATTCTACTCGCTCGATTCAACGCATCCGGTAGCTATTTGTGGAACGTATCAAGAATTGTATTTACGCCAGTCTAAGTACAATGTAATTCTAGCGAAAAAAGATATTATTTCTATCTTATTATTAATCAAGTGTTCAGTAGAACTGGCGAACCAGCAAAGTACCGTCCTTCCAATTAAATGGGATCCGTGGCTAACTTCATTTAATCCCGGCAGAATACGGCGCGTTCTCACATTATTACGGTCTCATCGTAAAATCAGCAGTGAAATACGAAACTTCACACAAAAACAGAAGCACAGAATAGAGAACAATGCAGCATTTCACTCGTTAGGAGTCACAAACGAAACGTTCCCAGCAGTCCTCGCAGCTCGACGACTCCCAGCCTAATTATCGCTGGAGGGGGTTGGATAGCCGGGGTGGGGTAGGGGCAGAGAGAGAGGAGGTGAAGTTCCGACAAGAAACACCTGAAACTCGACGTACAAATTTTCATTGTCATCATTATAAATTCCGAGCGTTCACGAGCTGGCGTTTCGAGGATTTTCGAGAAACTGCACTCGCGAAATGAATATGATTAGCTTTAATTTTATGCAAAGAGGTTAAGGAGGTTACCGACACCACCCCTCTCTCCCTCCCCCCTCCCCGCGCTCTGCAGATCAACCTCGTTTTTCAGCTATCCTGTCTCGTCCTTTTTCATCCCCCCCCCCCTCTTCTCTCACCCTTCATCGCCTGGACCGAGGACGGTTTAACTTTTAATAATCAGCCAGCTAGTATAAGCTGTGAGGCTCGTGTCGACGCCGTGGAAGCTGCTTTTTCCACGAGACAGAAAGATTCCTCGACTCCGAGAGGATAATCGTGTCCAGTGGCCTGCAAAGCGTATTTCATCGGAGCTTAGGGAAACTAATATATCACGACGGTGGTCTGAACGAACAGAGACACTTTCATTATTAATCCCACTCTATCTATCCATCTATTCTATTACTAGAAATACGATACTTTCGTGTCTCCCCGCTTCGTTTAAAGCTTGGACGAAGAATTTCTTTGTGTGGCACCTTCATTTTTCAATTGTTTCGTACACGAATTATTTCGTCGATAGAAGAAAAATATTTTCTATCCTACAAAAGCATGCTAAATGGGAGCCTTAAACCTCGAATATCAGCACAGTCCCTTTCCATAAAAAACGGGACGGCTACCCCTGCATTACCTTAAATCTGTCAAGCTCGACCTATTCTCCATTCAAATTCCACCCTCGACGTAACTGAAACGTACGAAGACACGCATCTTCGGAAGTCCCCGTACACCCACGAGTTCTCGGGTAGCATTTTATTATTCCCTGACGTGTACAGGAAAGCTGGCTCGGGCGTGCCGCGCCATTTGCATTCTCATTACCATCGTCGGTCTTATTTAAATAGGTGAACAACTGCGAGCCACTCGGTGGCTCGTTAGACGTTCCGCGAGACTCGTTCGTCTCGGGGCTCGGGCATCTCGGATGAAATACGCCCGCGAATGTACGTTTCGTTGGTGAAACGTTAAAGGGCGAGTTCGTTTGCTTCTTGAAAGAAAAGGAGCCAGAGGGAGGGGCGCAAGGGGGTGTGCAAGGGTAATGCATGGGGTAATTAAGCGAAGGACTGTTTGCCGTTCGAGTTTCCGGGATGTTACGGTGCGCGAGGACTAGTTTTACGTGGAACCATCTGAATAATTTCGAAACTGAACCAGCGAGGCGTTGGAAAACGCCGGTTCGGAGAATATGGGGATCCCGGTGATTTGTGAAATCGGGAAACGGACAAATCGGAAAATTAGAACGTTGAGAAACCGTGGGAACCGGATGAAACGGGGAACCCGGAAAAATGCGATATTGGCTGCCGCGCGTCACGAGCACGTGCAGGATTGGAAAATTGGGAAATTCAATACTGTTGAATTGTAAATTTAAAGTTGGAACATCCCGTGGAATTGGGAGAATCGATCGACTGCGTTGTCCGGAGATCGGGAGGGAGTGTACGTTTAGTCGTGGGAGAAAGTGGAAGGGGGAGGTTGAACATTCCGAAACTATAGAGCAATAATAATAAAAAGATCGTCGCTGGATCGTGAAATAGGGAAAGCCTATTCGTGTAGATTGCTTTGAGAAAACGAATTTTGATATACGAATGGTCCAAGTAGAATCAGATAGGATATGGTCAGACAAGTGAGTTAATCGCAATGTATTCATGAGAGAAGGAATCATCAAATCATGGAATCATAATAAGACTGTTCCTATAGGATGCTCTGAGACAAACATTGTTAAGAATATTAGTAGTTGAAGTAGAATCAGACATGTCAGACAAGTAAATTAGTCGCACTGTATACACAGGAGAAGGAAAGATTAGTTTCGAGTGGATTCAACTAATCCAGTCACTTAAGAACAGTGTTTCCTTACTTTCGTAAGTAAATGACACGGAAAGTAGAAGCAGACATGTACTGCACGTTCGCAATGTATTCATAGGAGAAAGAAAAATCAACCCACGGATAAATGATAAGAGAATCAATACTCCGTGAATACGATGGAATGTGAGATAGAAAAATTGGAAAATTCTGGAACAGAAGGTTACAGAAATTGAACAATTGAAGCAATTCGTGGGGAGTGAGGGGGAGGTCTGAAGGAATTATACGATAAATCTTCTGACCGCAACCCGTGCCATAAAGTAACTACCGTTCGGTCCCTTTTGGGGGAGAGTCCATTTATTCCATTCACGCAGCAACAGTTACTTCTCCAATTCGAGCCCTCGGAGCTCGAAAGCTCCGCGGCGCCAACGTTAATTGCGCCTTCTTTCTCGGGTAGCGGACACGGGTTCGAAGATGTCGCGCGGAACGGGAGATTCCCAGACCCCTGGCCCTTTTAAATTCAACGCGGCGCGCTTCATTAGCGAACGTGGTTTCGGCCGTGGACCGCAACGATTTAATCCGAGCTTGCGCGCTCGGCGTCGCGCCGGAATTCAATTTCCCTGCGGCCTTAATGGACCAAAACGTTCCGAACTGAGGCTCCACGGTCCCTGGTCGTGCCCAGCACCGACGGGAGTCGATGCCATGATCCCCGACAGGTCCGTGGAGGCGGACTCTGTCCAGATTACGGTACCTCGTTGGCCCCGGTAGCTTGCGAGCTTCGATCGAAAAGTAATTGAGAAGCTTGCGTGGACCCCGCGATAGAACGCTGAAGTGGACTGGATGAATGAGCCTGATTCGCGTGGGATGAACGTACGGTGAAAGGTGGTATTAAACGAAGTTGTTGTGCACGGGATGGTCGAGTTAGGTCAGTTCTTTCCTGCGCTCGATCTTCGGCTAACTTATTTAACTGGAGGGATTTCGTAGTTTGTGCTCCACCTGGTCGGGACTCTGGAGTTTCGTGGTTTCTCGTGAGAAATGTAGGGATCGTGTAGCGCCAAGTTTTTCGATTATTAGTGGCGTTAAATGGTATTAACGCGGTTACGTATTTCGAATCGCAGGCCGATGCGAATCTTTCTAGTTGGCCGTCTGCTGGCAAGACAAATAGGTGCGTCTTACCAGGAACGGTGCTAGTCTACTTTCCATGTTAAGCGAGTTCCGCGTACATATGTCAGACCGAGCACCGTCTTGTTCCACTTAACAGGCTATTTGTCTGACGAGAAACGATCCCAGTCTACTCCCCAGATTCCAGATACCGTAGGCTCTCGAGGGAATGTAAAATTGTAATTATAGGGGAAACGTTCCGATCGGAAATATTAATTGTTTCGGCTGATATTTTAGTAGATATGACTGTAACTTGATGTAAATCCACCACTGTGCGGAAAACAATACCGCGTGTCTGACTAGGCACAATTCCAAACTACTGTGTACACTTGGGGAGTTCCGCAATACATATGTCCGACCAAGGAGCGTCTTGCTCTACTTAACAGGCTACGATCCGTTCCTACATTGCTTGTTCAACGAGGAACTATCATTATGCAAGGCATGGTTAACGTCAGCAATGGAAACTTGCTGCAGATGGTGAGAAAACAGGCGCAGAACTTGTTACATTCAGGGAACGTTTTCTCTCGTATTTTTCTTACTCTTACTCTGACTTTCACGAATTGTTTGTGTTGGAATATTTACTATGATTCAACCTTTTAATTTAGTACAAAAATAAAGATAATAAACCAGGAGAGAAAAAATAATAATGACTAGTTATTAGTTCACATTCCCATTAGTTTGCAATATTACTAATGAAGATATCGTAAATAACCTTTGGATAATCGTTGCTAGCGTGGGAAGTGCTCGAAACTCTATTTGATAATACATTGTCCTGATTACGGTGAGTCGATTCACAAATGATTGTAATAATCTAACGTACCCTGGAACTATTCGAGGGAGCATTCATACGTAAGCGAGAAGTTTGCCGGCACTCGACGCAATGAGATGGCGAAGTAACAATGAGCGGCGTGCATTGTGGTGAACGCTGGGAGATACAATCGCGCGAGATCAATGCAAGATAAAGCGGGGAACAGTGAGGCGATCGAAGCAACCGAAGGATCTGGTTTGGTTCGAAATCGTAGTGCTCGCAATCGCTGAGGTATCATCGAAAAACAAAAATTTTAAATCACTAATTGCTTTCAATTAATTAATTTATAAAACTAACGCGCCAGACTGAAAGAAATATCTCCAGTACGCCGCTCCAATCGATGAATGTTTCAATCAAACTAGAGGATCTTTCCCTGTTCGCAAATTCAGATCAGTTGGAAACTTACTCACACTACGCAAAGTCAATTCCGCGTTCGGGAACTCGGGTAATGGAAGCTTGAGTGCACTACGGTTCTTCGAGATTTGGGATCGAAATAGAAGATACAGCTTGTCCCTTGGTCGCGAATTTCTGTTCTGCGTGCTCTTTGGCGTTCTCGATTGTTCAGGTACGTTTAGTGCGGTTCAGTTTGTGCACAATTTATACGAATAAAATTGCATTCACACCATTAGATACCTGCACCAGCCTCGGTTATTTATGTATTACGATTATTTGTTGGCTATTCTTTCTTATTAATTTTACATACCTTTAGATGAAAGTTACACCTGTTTTTATGCATTCTGCAATATTTATTTAAATTTATATTCTAAAGGGAATTTTAAAGAACAATGTAGATTATCTCGTCGCATTTCGTGCAATGAACGACTCGTTTATCAAAGAGAAACTGAATCAGGTCAAGTGTAATTTCTGCGCAAATTAATCGAAGGTCTAAACGCACCTTTAGAAACCATTAGCAACAGAAGAAATTTCAAAATATAGTCCACGTTAGATCCTCGGATCTTTCTTCTTTCTTCCACCCTTCCATCTCATTTTAAAGAGATTTTCTTTCCATAGAACGACATGTTTTCTTACCAAGATTACCTAAGAAAACATACTTGCATGCATTTTAATTTCAGGTAATTATTTTGCCTTTCAACGCAGGTCGAGCGTTTCGAGGGACGCTGGATTTTATATGCACGTTTCTGAGGCAAATGAAATCCGCTTGAAAAGAGCGCTTCGTTTTCTTTACCTTTCAAAGCAGCGTTTCGTATAGTATTTCAGCTTTATTCTGTTTACGTTCGCCGCGACGATCGATAGGTTTACCTTCAGGACAATATTCATAGCCGCGAGATTGAGATATGTATATCAGTCTATCAGGAAACGCCAAAGTACGATATATTAAAATACTTGCGTTTTAAAATACGCTCTACCGGCAATGAAAATACCATGCGAGACGCACTGACGCGATATTACCTCCAAACATTTGCAAATCCCCCATTGAGGAGCCGCCACGTTTCCCTTCGCATGGAAAAACAGCGAAAGCTTGGAATCAACTTTATACCTTCCACGAGATAACGAGATGGAAATTGAAATGCGAAACCTATTGCGTTGAGATGGGTTCTCGTGGAAGAGGTCCATCGAAAGAGACTGTAACTATCGCGCAAGGAATAACACCGACTATTCCTGGGAAACTAACAGTCGATTCACGATTAGAGGAACCTTTCTTCATAGTAAAAGGAATATAATTGAACCCAGGTACTGGAATAGAGAACAATTCGACAATTTATTTAGTGAAACTCAGTCTGTTTTAATTTTGCATCATCTAGTAACCGAGTGCGCTTATATCAATCAAATATATTTGTCGTCCCTTGAAAATATGCGAAACGAAGTATAAAGTTCCCCAACGTGTGGACACTTCCCTGTACTAGGAATAAATTCCCCAAGAAACGCTGACTTTTCTACCAAGAGAGAAGGCGCGAACGGCGCGGAGCCTGGTAAAAGTAAAAATTTCTTTCAATCAACCGTGACCCGACCCCGGCAGTCAAAACGCGTGCACTTTTCCAAGTCGGAGCGATAAACAGGTGCATCCTGTTCCGAAACGAGCCAAGGAAAATATTCAATTTCGCTTGTGTATTTCGACCCGACGAATGCAGTTTGGAGATTAAGCGTCGCAGCGACGCTTAATTAAATGCGCCGCCGAGTTCCTCTCGCAATGCAGCCGTGTCTGCGTTCGCACAGGAAGCTGGTGTCCTTTATTAAACCCTGCCATATTTCGGGTCCGTCCTCATACGACGCATTCTCGTCGCGAAACAAGCAGCGACGACGACTGCCGTCCTCGCTTCGTATCGCCCCGGTCCCACGACACCTGTACACTTCTGGGAGCATTAATAGCTGGTGAAACGAGGAATGTAATAACAACACAGCCATTAGGATAGTCACGTGTGTGGAGCGTGCACGTGTGCCCACGTTTCAGATGCCCAACAGCGATACCGTAGGATCGCGCCTAGCTGCAATCAACCCAGAGAAACCGAGGCGACAGAGTATCCGCGAATACGCGGCTGCCCTTTATGGAAATCCGCCCCGTGGAACCGCTCGCCCGCAACGGAAAGTTAAACAGTCCCCTCTTCTCGAATACTTTGTTCCCCGGGAATTTTTATTCGAAACTGGTTGCCCGCGAGCTAGCTACCGGCCGAACTTTAAACGCCAGCGACACTTCCGAAAGTTTCGGAAACTCTTCACCGGCAATCCCGCCGAGGATTGCGCCGATTGGGAATTAACGGACACCGATTTATTGCCGACGAGCCTCCTCGTTGCCCGAAAATTGGGCCAAGCAGGAACGAGTCGAAATTGCGAACGCTTCGATACCTCGAGAGCGTCTGAGTGTTAAATAGCACGATCGAAAACCTCGGTGAGGGTATCGATTTTCGTAGACAGTGGCGCTTTTCGTTCTGGCTTGAAACAATCACAGGAATAATTTTCGCGTTTTCGGAATTGTTTATATCGCAATTTATATCGCGAACACGGCCGCATTCGGATAACTTTTATTTACACAAAATTGGAAATTTGGGATTTTGAAATATTTGGGAATGTTGAATTTTTAAACTCAACAAATCCTCATAGAGTATGACAAGACGAAACATTTTTATGTTTACTGTTTAATCATTCGACGTTTAGTTTCAAAAATAAAAGTTGAAGATCAAAGGTAAGAATTTGAACGGCAGGTAATCCAAATGTGACCGTGTTTGGGCTCGTATTAATCGGGAAAACTCTACCAAGACATTGACAACGCTTTAATGAAAATAAAATTTCCCCTGTAGGGAAAAAAATAACTATTCCAGAAGCCAGAATTTACTCGTGCACCGATCCCTGGTATCACTAACCCCGTTGCTTTGACTCCTTCGTAAGCGTAACGACCGAAATTGCGGTGCGGCACTTAGCTGTAATTGCAAATGAAATCCACGCTTTGCGAAACAACCCGAGGCATTATGGATACCGGGGTCCCTGTAAAAATCGTATTAATAAACCGCGCAGCGCAACGCGTAATCAGGCTTCGGCTGCACGCGACCGGTAATGATTAAAAACTTGCATTACTCGTGTGCATTAATTAAAAAAGCTCACCGGCGACGCAATGGGAGCGACGGAGGGTATATTGATTTTTCTACTTCACCGTCGTCTGCGACCTGCCTCTAACCCGCGGCGAGCACGACTCCCCAACAAAGCTGTTGCCCTAACTCGATGTAGAACATAACCTGCAGGGTACTCGCAAGCGATTCCGCGTCTAGTGCATCTTAACTGTGTACGCGACCCCTTTCGCGAGCTCCTGTCCGGAGGGCGAGTCCTACAGTCGTAGAGACCATATTTTTTCCTAAACGTAGGTGGTCATCCCGCGTGCGACAGCGTCCGAACCCCTGGAAGATTTACTTTGGACGTTAAATTACGACCGGCTGATCTTGGGGATCACGATCCATTGTGCGGGACAGAGGAGCCGTGAGCCGCGAACACCCGAGCCTGATGTATGAAACGTTCGAAACGCGAGAGAAAATTAACGACGAAGAGCGACTTACTTTCAGCGAACGAAAATAAATCGTTACGTAAAAGCGTCGAGGACGAGTGTTACGCGAGCGTAACTGGATCGTGATCCATCGTGGCCCGTTGAAGCAGGTGCGGGCTCGAGTCCATTTGCCCGACAACGAACGGTTATTATCTACTTGCTCAATTATGCACGGACACTGTGTATTCGTTCGGGCGCAGGCGGGTGTGTTCGATCGGCAGTGTCGAGCGCGGTCTCGTTTACACGATAGTGCAACGTGGCTGCTATTCTGTTTACTCAAATAGGCCTGGTCGGACGTCTGACCTATAACGTTTGTACTCTACTTACCGAATTGGATACGATCGCGCGGTATACGTCCGTCCGTGGGCGGTATCATTCTACTTTTCGAATTCACCGGCGCACGCCCGCATGTGTCAGGCACCGGCCACTTCTACTGTCCGCGCATGGACGCGCTATCTATCCTGTGTCCCGACAGGAACGACTTCTACTTTCCAGATTAAATGCGCGTTCGAGCGTCACACTGGGGTACATCGACTTAATTTTACAAACCGAACGATGTTAAAAAACACAGAAACTTTTCTTCTAAACGGATGATCCTCGAAAATGGCCATTTTTGAATATCATCCTTTGTTATTGTAACTGATTCTATATGTAATGCAGTAACGGGCAAATAAAAATATTTACCATGCAGAAGTGCCATGAAGATCTTGCTCTATTCATCGGGGTTACGTTAAGAACCGAAACTCTTTATCTTTCGAGAGGGATGTTACCGCCCTTATCCGATTACAGGTGACATACTTTCCCATTAAGCCGGACTGAAAATATTTCTACCGTTATCACTCTCCTCACGGAAATTCCTAACTTCGAAGAACTAAAGAATATGAAACGGTATATCTACAACTGCCGCGGTTCTCTTTACCGTTTGTCGGCGACATAACGTAAAACACAACACAAATAAAATACGGGTATCGGTAAATCAGAATTTAATCCGTTCCCTGGAACACACTTGGCTTACAGAATTACGCATGAAAAACTTCGCGTGCGTTTTTATCACCTTATCGCGCATTAACATTTCTCTCGGAACGTTTCTTCACGCACACCAAGCGTCCGCTACCCATACGCGAGCGTTCTCTCCTCGATCGAATATTATAAGGGGAAACAAAGGTCCCGAATAGAAACAAAAGTGAAAGTCCATTGCAGCGGCCGAACTATGTTAATATCGTCACGAAACGTGAAATTTCCATTCCCATCGATAACGCGCGCCACTTTTCCCGGCGCATACGTACGATGCATCGTTCGCGAGAAAATCGCTTAAGTGGGACGCATTAGGCCACCGGAGGCATGAAAAATTTATTCCACGGATTCCGAACGCGACCCTGCTCGTATCAATTTCCATTCGGCCTCGAACGCATTACGAATCCGCCTCTGTTTAACTTCGATACACGCGAGTGTATCGTCGCGATAAGGTCTCAATGAAAAAATGGCCCGATCGGGCGGAATATCTGATGTCGCGTGGCACGCGAACGAGCCCTTAACCCGACATTACGGAATAATCAACAGTAGACGTTGTTCTGTGCCACGTGAGCAAACATGTTTCGAAATTAGTACACCCCTCGCCCATGCAAAGAATTCGACTCCATGATAAATTCACAAGCGAAGTTTGTCCATCGGCCGAACACGTCCAACTCCGGGGGAGCAAGGTACACCAGGGGCACCATTGTCCGGCAGTGTAACCGTTAATATTGAACTCCAGAAGTTTGCTCGCTACGCGGCGACTACCTTCGTTCTATTGTGTAATGTTTAACGCGGCAAACCCTGCGGAACGGGAGCCTTCGTTAAGAGGTAGAAAAGAAACCCGTGTTACGCTAGCTACCGTGGATTCTCGGAAGGGAGTGGGTTGGAAAATATTACCCAAAGCCCGTTCTTATGGGATAATCTAAGAAAAAGAATGTGGATGCATGAGTGGTTCAAGTGGAATCAGACGGGTCATGGTCAGACAAGTGTGTTGGTTATAATGTACACATGGAAGAATGGAAGATTAGTTTTGCAAGAAATGGCCCAGATTACCAGAAATGGTAATCCAGTCAACTAGCTTAGGTAACCCAGACCTAATCCTCTCGCTCCCTCGATTTCAGCGTTCACTCTCGAGTATTCAGAAGGTATACCCTCAGCAGAAGCAGACAATTACCGATCAGACTATTTTTAACTTCGACAACTGTTACGAATGCACGCCTTCTGACAAACGAACCTCCCTTTTGTTCGCAGGTGGAGCGCCGTCGAGGGTCGTCGAGTGAAACGATGAGCGAATCGGGACGGGCCGGGCAAGGAGCGGCGCGATAATAATAATATGTGGACGACGTGGCCGCGTACGAGGCGCAAGTGTCGGGGCTCGGGCTCGTCGCGCAGCGGACACGAGGCTCGTGGTGGCCGCGACGGCTTTCGTTTCATTTATTCGGTGATGCTGGCTGCCTGCATGGCGGCGCAGGAGGCTAGGACCGCCAAGTGCCCACCCCCCGACACGATACCCGGCTGTCCTTGCTACAATTTCGAGGATGGCCTGTTCCTGGAATGCGCCGGGGCCACCGAGGAGTCCCTCAGGAGCGCTTTGTCCGGCGTGATACACGCCGCCGAGGGGGAAGGTACGTAACCGCTCTATGACGAGCGAATACGTTAGGATAAAACAGGGTCTTTCGTTTCTGGCGGAAAGGATCATCCTGTCTTTTCCCCGGAGATCCGGTTAAACGGTACTATATCCAACGGGGACGGAATAACTATTTGGATTGCGTTCTCCATATAGGGATCTCGCGCGGAACTTTGTTCGACCTGCCCGTTTCAGATTTAAAATTGAAATTCCCCTGTCCAATTTTAATACACAAATTTTAAAACCATTCCCGGCTCGCGTCCAACTCGTCAGAGACAGGGGATCGGGCTGCTTTAACTCTTTCAGACCTACATTATTTTTTCCTCGAATTTAATTTAATTTTTAGAGGTTATCTTTGACTAAAATTAGGAGAAAATTAAACAAAAATCTTAGTAATGTAAATCTCGAGGAAAACTGGTCTTTCTTCGCGTGCACAAATAAGGACATTCGCTCTAAACGATATAAATTTTGCGTGTTCAATTATGAACGTCAGGTATGACAGCGTTAACTATTTAATGAGATTCTCATTTGAGACATATGTTGGGGTGACATGTAAGATTTAACATAAATAGAAGCACGTTATCTGGACTGTCCAAATTAGGCAGGTGCATACATTTATGTCTCCAGAAAACATAAAATATTCGTTTGGAGTTATTAATGTCTGTGAAATTATTATCCGCTTTCTGGCACAGTTTTTCGTTGTATTTTCGGAGAATTACTCTCTTATAGACTACAGTCGTTGTTGCTTACCAAGTAGTCAGATCAATCTCGCGACTGTTTCAGGAGCAATAGTTCAATCGCTGAGCGTTTACGAGTTAGACAGGAAGGTGGAGGAGCTTCGATCGGCCGCGTTTCCGCCCGGTTCTCAGATCAGACATCTGCAGATATCGCACTCGGCGATCCGCGAAATCAGCGAGGACGCCTTCGTACGACTGAGCAAGAGCCTCGAGTCTCTAGCGTTGGTGTCGGGTCGGCTGCCCCACGTGCCACAAAAGGCGATAACAACCTTGAGCACCTTGAAAGCCCTGGACCTGGAGGCGAACCTCGTTCACGAGCTTCCTAGTTACAGCTTCTACGACCTGTCCCTGATCAAACTGAACCTGAAGGGCAATCAGATAATAAGAATATCGGAATACGCGTTCACTGGACTCGAGAACACTTTGACGGATCTGGACCTGGCTGAGAATAAAATCAGAGTGTTTCCGATGACGTCGTTGAGAAGACTGGAGCACCTGACGTCCCTCAGGCTCGCTTGGAACGAGGTGTCCGAACTCCCAGAGGACGGTTACTCCAGATTGGACGCCTTGAACTTCCTCGATCTGAGCAGCAACAACTTCAAGAAGATCCCGCTCAACTGTTTCCGGTGCTGTCCGTCCCTGAAAACGCTGTCCCTCTACTACAACGCGGTGGAGTTCGTCGACAAGGACGCCTTCATATCCCTGATCGGCCTCGAGTCCATCGATCTCAGCCACAACAAGATCGTGTCCCTCGACGTGTCCACGTTTAGAGCAAACCAAAGGCTTAGGTCCATTGATCTGAGCCACAACCATATCCACTACATCCGAGGCGTGTTCTCGAAGCTGCCGGAATTGAAAGAGTTGTTCCTGGCCGAGAACAACATCCTGGAAATACCGGCGGAGACGTTCGCGGGTAGCACGAGCCTATCGGTGGTGTATCTTCAGCAGAACGCGATCAGGAGGATCGACGCGCGGGGTCTGGCGACCCTGAACCAGCTGGCGCAGCTGCACCTCAGCGGGAATTACATCGAAAAGGTGCCTCGGGACTTTCTCGAGCACTGCGAGAATCTCTCCACCCTGTCCTTGGACGGAAACAACATTCGCGAGCTGGAGGTGGGCACGTTCGCCAAGGCGAAGTCGTTGAGGGAGCTTCGGCTCCAGGACAATCAGATTACCGAAGTTAAGAGGGGTGTGTTCGCCCCTCTGCCGTCCCTGCTCGAGCTGCATCTGCAAAATAACGCGATAACGGACATGGAAACAGGTGCATTGAGGTCCCTGCACAGCCTCCAACACGTGAATCTCCAAGGCAATCTCTTGGCGGTGCTGGGCGATGTGTTTCAAGTGTCCAACGACGTGGGCCAAAACGGGAACAGCGGTAGCTCGCTGGTCTCCATTCAGCTGGACAATAACGGCCTGGGGGTGTTGCACAATGACTCTTTAAGGGGTCAAGCTTCCGTCAGAATCATGTGGCTTGGACACAACAGATTAACCCGCCTCCAGGCGCCTTTGTTCCGGGACCTGTTGCTGGTCGAGCGATTATATCTGACGAACAACTCCATCTCACGAATCGAGGACACTGCCTTTCAACCGATGCAGGCGCTCAAGTTCCTCGAGCTCAGCATGAATCGATTGAGCCACGTTACAGTGAGAACTTTCTCGGAACTACACGAACTCGAGGAACTATACCTGCAGGACAACGGTCTGCGCCGCTTGGACGCCTACGCCCTCACCGCCCTGAAACGGCTTCGCGTGCTCGATCTGGCCAACAATCATCTCAACGTGTTGCACGACAAAATCTTCCAGGAGGGTCTACCCATCAGAACGCTGAACCTGAAAAATTGCACAGTTAGCGTGATAGAGAACGGAGCCTTCAGAGGACTCAACAATCTTTACGAGTTGAATCTGGAGCACAATCATCTCACTGCCACTGCCCTGAATCGCTTAGACATTCCAGGCTTGAGGGTCCTCAGGATATCCTACAACAATTTCAGTCAGATTAACGGCAACTCGTTAGACGGCCTCCCGTCTCTTCAGCATCTATCCATGGACTCGTCTCAACTCTACCGACTGTCGCCGGACATATTCTCGAAGAACAAGAACCTGGGCAAACTGTTGCTGAGCAACAATCTGCTACGCGTGCTGCCCAGCCTTCTGTTCCTCGGCCTGGACTCGCTGAAAGAAGTGAAGCTCGACGGCAATAGGTTCCAGGAGATCCCGTACGACGCGTTCGCGAACGCCACCATGGTCGAGTTCCTGTCATTGGCTAACAATGTAATCCTCAACGTGGACATGTCGCGGCTAAACGGATTGGCCAGCCTGCGGGAACTCGATTTGCGCGGTAATTACATCACGACCCTCTCCGGGTTCGCCGACGTCAACCTATCCCGCCTGATATCCGTGGACCTCAGTCATAATCACCTGACCGCCCTCCCGGCGAACTTCTTCGCGCGCTCAAACTTGCTGCGCAAGGTCGAACTCGCCGCTAACAAATTCCACCAGATACCAGCGGTGGCCCTGTCCGCCCAGAACATCCCCAGCCTGGCCTGGCTGAACGTCACGGCCAACCCCCTGGTCAGAATACACGAGATCAGTTCGGAAGCCAGATATCCAGCTCTTCAGGAGATACACATATCGGGAACGAACCTGACGATCGTCACCAGCCAGGACTTCGAAGCGTTCCCAGCCCTCATGCACCTCTTCATGGGCAACAACATGATCTCTCGAGTGTCGCCAAGCGCGTTCCGAAGCCTCCTGGAACTGTTGACGTTAGATCTCAGCATGAACGAGCTGGAGTTGCTGCCTCAGGAGAGACTGAAGGGCCTGGAACACCTCAGACTGCTCAATCTTACACACAATAAGCTGAAGGAGCTCGAGGACTTTCCCCTAGACTTGAAGGCCCTTCAGGTGCTGGATCTATCGTACAACCAGATCAGCGGGGTGGGTAAGAGCACGTTCCAGCACCTGGAGAACCTGGCAGAGCTTCACCTTTACGGCAATTGGATATCCTCTATCTCCCCGGATGCCTTCAAGCCTTTAAAGAAACTGAGGATTCTGGATCTGAGCAGAAACTATCTGGCGAATTTACCGCTGAATGCCTTCCGGCCCCTAGAGACGCAGATCAGGAGCCTGCGTGCTGAAGGTAAGCTCTCAACTTTATTCCATTTAACTTATGGTAACTAGTTCTCGCTCGTGAACTCGAGACTACCGGGTCGCTTGAGAGCGAGGCAGGTAGGGATTTCGACTTCCGTGGGATATTTAGTGTAGCAGCGTGGAATTTGACAGAGCCAAGGTGTTTTTTTGTCTTGTTTTCACGAGGGAAATATTCCAAAGACGTCCTCGTTCTTTTGGGGAAGGCTGGAGATTGCGTGGGATTCCCCGCACCGCTCACTCAGCGGAGTAGAACCTAGCCACTACAACCACCACGGTGTCTTACTGTGCGCGCATTAGCGGGGGCTCTAGGAACGTCAACAACACAACTTTCAGTGTCTCCCCGGGGTTGAAGTGTTGGTAACGGAATAAAGTTTCCCTCTCTGTGTAGAGAATCCACTGCACTGCGATTGCGAGTCTCAGGAGCTTTGGGAGTGGCTGCGCGACCACCAGAAGCTGGTGGGCGGCAGTATGGGCAGGAACCGAGGAGGACTGCGGATGAACGACGTGGACACCGGTGTACTGAGGTGCGAGCAGCCGCCAGAACTACGAGGTCTGGTGTTTCTGGACTTGGACCCGCACGCTTTCTGCTCCGCCCCTCTAGTCCTAAAGCTGGCCATCCAGGACATCCAACCGTTCTCCGTCCTGGTGTCCTGGCAGAGCAGGAACCACTCGGGTATCAGGGGCTACCAGGTGGCCTACCACGCGATGGAGAACGTCGACGAGGTAGATTCAATTTTCGATAAACCAGGTGGATTCCAAGTGGATAAACCAGAGGGCGTCCTTTTCTTTGATCAGCTTAGTGGCAATTTTCTTGCAACCAAAATATAAGAGTATACCTCTAAACCCACACCCCAGATCCTCTGGCCAAAGTGTTTCGTCGCACCCACTACACCGTACTCTTGTTTCTCCTTTCAGATCAGAGCAAAGATCCTGGAGCCAAACTCTCGTTCAACGAAACTATCCAACCTGTTACCGAACGCTCGTTACCTGATCTGCGTGTTCGGACTGGGCAACTGGCTGACCCAGCGCGTAGAGGACGACAAGGTGTACCATTTCAACTTCTCCAACCACGAGACGTTCGAGTCGTCGTCGGATCTGCAAATGGCGGACTCGTCGACGAGCCGTTGCACGGAGGTGAAGACCCTGGAGGCACCCGACGCCGTCATCAGCAGTGACGGCTCGTCGATGGGCGACGTTGGCAGCGTCAGTAGCTTCCTGACCAGGCGTCTAGGTTTGATAGTCGGCTGTTGCATGGGATTCGTCGTGTTCCTGCTCCTCGTGTCCGTCCTCGGTTACCTGAAGGTGAAAAAGCAAAGGGAGACCGTTAAAAGGGAGCAACCGATCCCGCCCGAATACATCTCCTACAGACACTTCAGCATACAGAGCGGAGAGGCCGGCCACGCCGCCAGACAGGCCAGCCAGGAGGGCCACAACTCCAACTTCGTCAACAGCATGGGCAACACGAACCTGAATGTATGAGACAAGTCTAAAAACTCCCGATTCGTGGAGGTTTCGAACGTTTGAGTACGTGGTACGGGGCGGCTAGGCGATAGTCGCCCCGAACATGACGGCAAACGCGAAACCCACCCGACTCGCGGGAGTTTTACCACGAAAAAAGACAACGCAGTCCGACGAGGGTTATCCCTTCATCACGTGCTCGATCGAGGCTCGAGCCCCAGACTGAACTCTCTCGGCGGTCGTCGCTCGACTCCAACCTACCTAGGTAAACCGAGTATTTTATATGTGATTTTCTACCGAATCTTAACCTAACTCGACGCGACACACGGACTGAAAACGGTCGAGACACCGTCGCAACGGAAAGTGCGCGCGTGTGTGTGTGTGCCAGTGAATCGGCGGGGACACACCGTACCGAACAATTTACGAGCAAAAGCCCTGCCGCGATCTGTCCAGAACGATGCATTGTGTTCTCGAAACGGGGCGGCAAACCACTCGACGTAGCAGACAATGCGACGTGGCGTTTCGTGCGCTCGCGTTCTTGAACTTCCGGATCGCCGAAGGGCCAGGAACAACGACGGCGGAGATTCGTCATCGTTTCGACGCCGAATGGCGGGTCATTGTTTGTAAATAAGCGAGCTGGTTCGGGCCGCTGCGCCCGCCCGTGTGCGATGGGCCGGCGAACCGAACGCTTAGGCGAATTTTCGGAGACTCTTCGTTTAGCAAACCGTAGTTAAATTAGGACTTGAGGCGTCGGTTTCCGTTTGTCTTTTGCGAACTAGGTGGAAACGGGAATTGTTGATAGGATCGGTGTTATTACGCCTGGCTCTCGATTCTCTCGAAACGAACGCGCGCGAGTTTCGCGCTCTTTGCTGTACCATATGCTATCCACGGATGTTATCAGGAACACATTGGAAATTAGATATCCGCGTTGCGTATTATCCAGCGAATTGCGGTCTACGTGATAGAGGGGGTGGGGTGGAGTGGGGGGGGGGGGCGATCGCGGCGATATCTTGTTGTCGGGGCCAGGGGAGAGGGGGAGAGAATGGCCGTGATAAACTGTGTGTGTGTTCGTCGGGTGATGCCGAAAATAATCGCTCGATAGGTGTGCATCGTTCGATTGAAAGATCTCGGATGTACCACGCGCTGTGTACTGTAACATATACGTACGTCACTGTAATAAAAAATGCAAATTCTTTTTTAAACGGTGGTTTGTGGCGACGTAACCCTACCTACATTTTTATTTCAGCCTGGAGGGGAACGGAAGGTGTCGGTTATTGAATTCCTTTAACAGGATGCTGCTAGTGCTGAGTGAGGAAGCACTTGACTCTTCAAAAGAAAAAAAAAAAAAGAAAAAAGAAAACCTAGAATACATAATAATTACACTTCTCATTCTTGTATTGGGTCATCTCGTAAATTCGTGCGGGCTGTATCAATGTTTAATAAGAAAAAAAAAAAACTACAGAAATATCGTAAAACGAGAGAGATTACCTTTTTTTAAACATTTACGGGTACGTTTCACATATTAAGAGTCGCGGACGAATAAGTGGCATGAACTTGTGGAACGACCTAATATGTACACATTTGTCATAACTGCATAAATATCCGCAGTGTAGTAACAATGATTAATTTTGGACATTCCAGTTTTTTGTAGTCAAGAATCTTCCCAGATGTTTTTCTCCGATGTGTCTGTCGTTACCGTCGCCATTAAAAATAGTTTCAATTAACGATAAACATTCGTTCTTCCCTGGCAGGCGAATCAAGCGATGCTCCGTGGACCGAAGACGCAGGTGAATTCTAAAAAGATTAAAGACACTGGAGCATCTGAGATTCCGAGAGACGGCAAAGGTAATCGGAATCCTTAAAATACACGCGGTATTTTCCTCGACTATTTGGATCTATGTTCTTCCTCGCCGCGACTATGCACAGACTCGGGTGCTTCGCGGCTGGCATAAATTTCCCAACGTCTCGACGAAACGCTTCCGTCCGCTTTATCGTATTTCCTTGCAATTAACCCCCCTCTGACCACCCTGGCGTCGTTTCCCGTCGAAAGAGAAGGTGTTCTGCATATTTCATTCGCCGGTGGAGCCGTCAAAAAGCCTCTGTTTCCAGGACACCTCTTTCTTGGACCTCCAGAACTCTTCATATATACGAAAGACGATGAGACGAAACTTTTTTATATTTACCATTTATTCATAGGATGCTTAGTTTCGAAAATAAAAATTGAAAAGCTAGAAGTTTGTTGGAAAAATTGAATTTCAGGTAAAGGGTCTTCCATGTTTTCAATTTTTATCTCCGAAACTAAACGTCGTATGAATACACTGTAAATTTAAAAAAAGTTTTGTTTGTCATTCTCTATAAGCCGATATGTTTCTAAAATTCACACCTCTACGCCTCTTATGATTTCCAGCAAAAGTCGTCCCGCGGTTAAAGGATTAATAATATTAATAATGATGGAAACAAATAAAAGTTGAATAACTTGAAAATCTTTTTGACAATATATCCTTCAAAACCATACGATTCATGCACGAAACATTTTCTCATCTCGTTGGAACTAATGAAGATAATTATCCTCGAACAGCATTCGAAATATTCAACTTCCCTGGGGACTTTGATTAATACGTTCATGCTTTCCGCATTCAATCAATCTGCACACAAGTGTGAATTGCAATTTTAATGAGAGGAACGTACGAATTTAATTACACACAGTTTTCGGTGGTTAGGCAGATTTTAATCTTACGAAATCGATTTCGCGATCAGAAGATTGGCAACGCTCGACAAAATAAGAAATAGAATATATAAATAATATAATATGTTATTGGTATTTTGAAGGGGAAGAGAGATTTCCTTGTATCACCGTGGGATAGACAAGCTAGCTTCCAAATGACCAATCATCGCCATTGTGGTTGGCAGATTTTGGTAGAGAACAATTGGAATTTTCACGTGAACGAAGCACCCTTTAATACAGACAGGGATTTCTGCATCCATTGGGGACGCGAAATTGCGCGCGAACGAAAAAAAAACCAGTCAAAAGTCGCGCACAGTGTACACATATTTCTCGGCTGATAGAGCTGTCCAAGCGTCTCTCGTTTCGCCCTTTAATCTCTTTTGACTCTCGCTTCGGTGGACGACCATCGCCGTCGCGTTTTAAATGAGACTCATTAATCGCGGCTTAAAATGTGCAAACGAGTCTCTAAAAAAATGTTACATCAATAGCTCACGCTTTTTCGTATTCAGCTGCCGGCGTGTTTACGCCAGCTGAACACCTGTTTCGAGCTAAACACGTCGTCGACGTCAAACACGAGCCCTTTTACAGGCTCGTTGGACAGAGCGACATTTAATCAACGACTTATGACTGATGGCTCTTTTCCTGCAACTCTACGATCTCTAGGAATATTCAAAGCTCGACTGTAATCCGGTTGACTTTAATTCGGGACAGTTTGACTCCGTATGAATTCTAGAGACTGCAGAAATTCAAACTCGCTGGAAGGACACATAGTCTATTGCTCCACTCCAATCTTAATTTAAGAAGTTACATCGCTTTGATCGTTTCAAAAATCGAATTTTTTTTTGCTTAAAATACTCTTCATATGTACGAAAATAATATGCCATTAATTAGAAATCCACGGTGTCCTACAACCTTCCATCGTCTCAACACTTCCTGCTCTACTCTCATCTCTTGAACAGGACAACGTAAGAGTAGCTTTTATCAATAAGCGAGACATGGTCAGGGATTTGATCAATAAGTGAAGCATTCCAAAAATACTCAGAAAATTCACACGTTACCCTTAAAGCTAGGTTTCCCCTTCGAATTTCATTTGCTCTCAACAGACATAAATGTATCGAGCTATTTTACGCGTCTGTCGTTTCAGGAGGGCGGGTCCCACTTTGAGGCACTCGTACGCGCACGCTTCTTTAAACAGTTTCAATTCGCGTTTAATGCGACCCCCAGACGGGGCTTCCTTCAAAGCAGCTCCTTGTGTTTTCACGCGTTTCTACGTCTCGTCGCAACCATGGAGGGAGGATGTTTTTCCTCGTTTTCGTTCGTCTTTCAGCGCGACGCTTCTAAAGTGCTAAGACTTGAAAAGGCTTCTTCAGACACTGTTTCTCGATTCTTCGCGTCACATCCTATCCGGTGGTTGTCTCGCAGTTATGTAAGCACTCGCTACAATCGAGCAGTTTGATAGGAATCCGCCATCGTTATGTAAACGTCCCAGTTAATATTAAAAATGTGAGGCAACGTCGAGATGACAATCGTTGCTGTTCGATAGAGTAAAATAGCGATACGAACACTGTGCTCAACGTTGGAATAGCGTACATCGTGTGTACTAGTCTGGGAGCATTTTATCAATAAGCGAGGTATAGTCGGGAATTTTGATCGATATCTGAAGCGCTCCAAATATACTTGGAATATTCCTTTAAAATAAAATGCAATAAATGAATTTCAACACTTTGGAAGTAAGTACTCGTCTGATGCAGTACATTGTATTTTGTTGTTTTAAACAATTCATCAAATAATAACGTAAAAAAGTTCAGACCACTTCCACTTAAAAATGAGTATGCCACAGACTACATGTAATATAATTATTAAATGAATAACATATATACAATTTCTTACTACAGAAGCTTACTCATAAACCGTGTGTATTTCCTAAAAATGCTTCAAATGCAGAAACTCGTCAAAGGGTTGAACATGAAGGGCTATTTAAATTGATTCTTGCCCGTCGAATTGTCCCTTTGAATCGAATGGAGTTTCAGTTTTCAAATACATGGAATACTCTTTCAAAATGCCTTTGTGACGCTTTGATCCAAAGAAGTCACAGGCACAAAGGGCAAAAGTTCATCAATTTTGAACCGGCGATGGGGCTGCTCAATTTCCGACGTATTTCGTGAAAATTCAAACGAGTACCAATTATGCCGATAACGACAACGGTTGATCCTGGCTTAAAGTCGCCCTTAATTACTTCGGCGGGATGATTGAAGGATGAATAAGCCGGTCTACCGTGCCGCCGGCTGAATAGAAATGAACTGATAGAAGCGTCGTCTGATAGGAGGAGCCACGATGCTTATCTCGCGACGCCGTCGAAAGTAATGGTACCTTCGAGCGTTCGATTCTCACATATTATCGTCCGCCGTCGATGAAACTTTGATGAAGTTGAACCGCCCGTCCTCGTTACTATTAATCAATACATATTGAACGCCGCGAGTTCACCTTTTCCTCGAAATTTTCAGACGGGTATCGACGACGCTCGAGTAGCTTGTATCAGATTTCATAATTTCCCAACACTTCCATATACAGATAATTTAATATTTCAACCAGAAACTATTGTATTTTATTCGTGTATCGTACTCATATTGCAGCTTTTGATAAACAGAATTTAATGCAGGATTTAATGCAGAATTAAAGTAAATATGAACGACAGGGTTGTTAAATTGTAAACCAAAAAGTGGGAAATATAATTTATCTTCTCTTGCTCGAATGAATTATCAGACGATGTTTAGACAAGTACGTTACAATAGAAATTATAGTTGAATGTTCATGGAGCTCCTCGTGCAATGCCAAGTGTCTTAGGGTTCGATATAATACACCCTTATACAGCTAATTTCATATTTCAGTCATGAACTACTGTATTTTGTTCGTATACATCAAATAATATAAATATACTTGGATTTAATGCAGAATTAAATTAAAGTGTGAACCACGGGGTTCTTAAAATATAAATGAAAAAAGTGAGAAATGACTTTCTTTCTCTTGCTCAAATGAATTATCAGACGATGTGTCGACAAGTACATTTATTGGAGATTAAAAGAACAGAATTGATAGTTTAGAGTTCATTGGAGTTCCCGGTGCCATGCCGTGTCTTCGGGTTCGGGATAATAGCTCGTTTCAATCAGCGGCGCTCTTTGTTGAGTCAGATCTCCTGGATACCTTCTTCCCCGCAAATAGGTCTGCAGGAATTCTTTTCAGGAATCTTTATTCCCCAACCGTGGTCGCAACTCCTTTCAGAAACAATTCTCGAACCGCCAGAAGGAAAGCTAATGCACTGGACGATTGGGTTCGCGGCAAGCCTGTGTTTGCGCCAACACGGTTAGCACTTCGATTGCCATGGATCGATATTTCCCGTTCGTTCTCCGCCGCTCTCACATAATTCTCCCCTTCACAATTCCGATTACGTCCGAGACTTTTCGAAATGAGTCCAACTCGACGCCACGTTCCAGTTGTAAAGTCTTGAGCCGAGATTACCCAACTTTCGAAAATCACGTAGTTCCGAACTCGGCTCCAACCTGGATCTTTTTCAAGAAATATTAACGACGATCGTTTTTTGATCTGATATCTGATCAAATTGTTACAGGGGAATTTATTGTATCAATTATCGAAGGGGGTTAAATTTTTAACGATCTATCTCTTATCACACGATTCGACCACGTGTGAAACGAACTAAAAATGAAAGAGTTTCACGAGGTCTGTGACATTTAAATTTTAGGAGCACATTTCATGTGAAATTCCCCGTATTTTCGTATCTTATTTTCTCATCGATGACTCTTCTTCTTCTTTTCTACGAGATATAATTTATTTGTTTGTAAGAGGAGTATCTTTTGTACTCCATCAACATCGCCTCAATTATTACAGAAACACCCCACGAAAAATCCAATTATTCTAAAGCTAAACAAAAACAACCACCCCAAAAGAAACATTATTTAACACACCCGCGTCTATTAACACTTTGAGTTCCAGACTCGTGAAAATACTTACGAAGCTAAAATCATATTTCTATGCAATTGGAATCGTACGAATCCTATCCAACTTCTTCTCTTCGACACCTTCTCGTCAGAATTCATCTTTCACTTTCTTAGCAAAAATCCGTGTCACCTATACAGGGTGTCCCAAAATAGGAGCCGGAAATGGGGGGTAGCTGAGACGATTCTGAACAATAATTTCCATTGCAAAAATGTCGGATGGGGCTTCGTTAAGGAGATATTAACAGAAATCCTTGACCAATCAGAGCTCGCGTAGACCGTTGGAGCTGCCGCGATAGCGAAGGCTACGCGTCCAATGTCCTTCGATGCACTTCGAGTCACTTGTTCGTGTACAAGCGCGGCCGCCAGCGCGTAGCCTTCGCTATCGTGGCAGCTCCAACGGTCTACGCGCGCCCTGATTGGTCAAGAATTTCTGTTAATATCTCCTTAACGAAGCCCCATCCGACATTTTTGCAAAGGAAATTATTGTTCAGAATCGTCTCAGCTACTCCCCATTTCCGGCTCCTACGCGAGTTTTGGGACACCCTGTATATAAATGACACGCGAAAGGATCTTCCGATTAAAAATTCAACTCTAATCGAATCCTAGTCTATTTCTATTCACCTCCCTTCCAGCACCCCGTAAGGGTCCCCGCCAGGCGTGAAGGAACCGGAGAGAACAGAGACCACGAAATCAGCATTAACAGCGAGTGATTACACTCCCCCAGGTCGCAATCGGTTTACCACCGTGTGCAAGACAATCTTCCAGCGCTTTCGCGTACTCTCGAGTGTATTAGTTCAGTTTAGTGCCGGGGAGTTCCGTGCCGACTTCCGAAGTTCCCCGCCAATAGCGACAACTCAGACCATGGAATTTGATCGATGGTCCATCGCCGTGCCCGCAGAAACCCCACCCTGCTATAGAATTCCTAGCCCCCGGGTGGATGTTGTTTCGGTCGCAGCACGTGTTTCGCGACGATCAAGTCTCGGAGACAGAATTACCCGGCCCGGCTGTAAGACGGATTCGACCATCGCTCCTGGTTGCAACCAGCGTTACATGCACGTTTCCATGGTCGACGTTTCGAGGCGCCGTGTTCTGCGGATGGGAACTGGGACTCGGTTGTCGATTGACGACAGCCGAGAGGGGAGGGGGTCGAACACGCTCTTGTTTCCGGTTTTCACGATCGGGACCGGGCGACAGAGGCTGCTGTCGCTCGACAGTCCAATTGCGTCGTCGTAAATAATTGGGCTCTAACTGTAATCGCGAGGAAAAAAAAAGAATTTGTGTATAAATAATCCCTCGACAAATTCGGAAAAATCTAAGTTTGTGTTTCGTGATTTTCCACGTTCTACATTTTCGTAGATAATTTTCATAGACGGTGTTTAAAAATATAGCAAGACTTAATAACGTAACATCTGCCGTTCCAATTTACTTGACGCGGTTGGTTGTAAGTGGCAACTTCATTCCTCGATTTACAGCCGCACCCAGGCACAGAAAGTGAGGCGCGAGTTCCCCACAAATCTTCTAGTTACAGCCCCGTTTAAGCGAAAATTCATCGGCGACCTCGTACCTAATGACAATTCCTGGAATTCAGTTTAAGCGCTTGATGAAGTTTAATTGACGGTTCGGCCGTTGAGCCGCGAGGATCTTGAACTAAACTTCCGCTCCGATACTTCATTTAACTCGCCCCGGAAATAGTTTCTAGAGGGCGTTGAACTTGTTCATTTTCTTTTTTTTTTTTCATTAGCGAACTCGAAAATGTACATCGATTTAACGTTCCCCGTTAGATCTATTTTAGGGTCGCGATACCCACGTGTCGGACTTCTGTTAGAGTCGATCAAATTTTATTTCGAACAGTCAAGGAGTAAATAGTTAATGTTGTATCTAAATGGAAACATATTTGAAAGAATCTTTAATCGAAGAATTACTCGAATAACTCTGGCTTCTACATAAAAGTGGACGTTGGATTTTGTTGAACGATTTGATTTGAGCTTCAGAGGTTCGTTCGGCGGAACAGGATTCTTTAACTTCTATCCAGGTCCAGATCCAGATCGAAATCATTGGCGGCAGGCGCGGACATAGAAGGTTGCGCACTCCCTTGTTGCCATTGAACGCGGGAATTTCTTTCTGCGTTTGTAGCTCGTATGTATTTTAGAGGACACTTTTTTGCAATCAAATGGGGAAGTTTCGAAGGGTGGGGATGTTTGTAAATTTTTTACCGAAAAAAGCCTGTGGACGTTGTGCTCGCTCACGCTGACGTTTGAATTCCTTTAGGGGTTGGAATGTTCAGCGTTCAGTGATCACAAGCGGGAGGGGGAGTTTCCAATTTGAATGCAGATGCTGTATTTTTTTCCTTTTGAGAGGGCCGTATTTGCAGGCCATTTAATCGGAAAACGGGGAATGCAATTATTCGATGAAAATATCGAGAGACGAGGAGATACAGAGATTTACAGTAAAAACTTCGCCTGAAGAACTTTGATATCTTCTTCGTTTCTCATCAAATTTTCATTCCAAATTAACGAGTGAGTACTTCTGTGTAACCCTATGTAATTGAAATTGCGTCAATTACCATCGAAGAGTGTGCAGAGCAAAGTTTTTATTGCATAAATAGTAATTCTTTATTTCACGTGTGTATGTCTGACCATAGACGGGTTTATTCTACTTACCAGAGTGGCCATCGATGTCTGACCAAGCAGAACATCACACTACTTAAAGGATCGCACCATGTGCTCTCTGATATCATTTATAGGACTTAAGTTTGATTTGTTCACTTAATTAAAAGTATTATTATTTCACATACGAGATTGCTAAATATTCTACTATTTTTAGTGTTCGGACCATGACCCGCCTTTACATCGCGTACTGGGCTACGAGTATCACTCTCATAACTAGACCGCCGATTTTATGCATTTGTGCCGTATGCTAATGCAGAAAACACATACGAAACGTGTGCAGCTGAATATTCCATAAATTAATAATATTATAACATTACATTTTGCATAAAGGCACATACTCTAGATACGTTTTCATCCACATTCGCATAAGTGGATGAAATTCGCAGTTTATCTATACCATTGTCTGACCAATATCTGTCCGAATCTACTTACGGGAACGTATTCTATCGATCTTACAGTTAGTTGTACGTTAAAAAATGCGAACAAGTCTCGTGTTTGTTTAAACTTCGTTGAATTTCCTGGGGATTTTGAGGCCTAAATAAATACTTCTGCGACGATAACAGTTAGAGAAATTTGTCATTCGATGGAACAATAATTGGACCTCTTTATTACTAACGCGCATTGCTCGGAATAAGAACAAACGTGTACCGATCTCGTCGCTCGTATTAACCGGAGTTTACGTTTCAGCCGATGACGCAAACGATAACGAACGTCCTCTATGTATCATCGATGCAAATTTCCCGATGGAACGAGGGGACGAATCGAAGAGACAATAGGTTAACAATACGACGCGGTGTCGTTTGTGTATTAAATTTCGCGGTTAGCGATCTCATAACTATGACGCTACCCGGGTTTAATATCCACTCTAACAAACGATATTCCCAGGAAACCGCGGAATTAACAATATCGAAATCGTCGAACAAGAAGGCTGCCCTGGAAAAACGAAGACAATTCCATCCGATCCGAAATCACGTTAATTGAAAACCGAATTCCATCGAACGAAACAAATTATTTATCATGAACGAAGAGGTATAAACGTACTCATGGCAATAATTGAATAAAATGGATTTTTTGATACACTCCGAGCACGACTCGAGAAAGTAATTAAATTTCATGATAAATAACCAGACCGTATTACTTTGGAATGTCACATTGTATAGGACGTCCCGAATTTAATGAATCTTAGGCAATTACATTCACCATGGAATGAAAATTCTCCAGCTCTTAATGACTGTCGTGCAATGAAAATTTTAATTCAACATGGCTGTCTTTCAATGAGAACAGCTCGTATTTCAATGCTCCGGTGGAGAACAAAACTCTTCGAATTTGAAACGAACTGGTATTTCGTCGAGAAGCTTTTACGTGCATATTATAACGTTTTCTCTTTTATCTCCAGGTTATTATTACCGGGATCTGGAATTTCAAAATTGCGTAGAACCCAGGGTGCGTTCAGATGGAATGGCACCAATGGACTCGCCGGGATTTGGGAAAACATTAGAAATCACTTTTAATTCTTCTTTTATACTTTTCGTCACACTGTTCTTTTTTTTTTAAATAGAGAACTATATTTCGTCGACACGGTTTCGTATTCGTTAATTTAGTACGGGGATTACCCGTGAAATCGCCAACACTTTTGCGCAGAGACATCAAGCTTTTCGAAACGAACGATCAGGTGTAATTTGATTAAATGAAACCGCGCAATTTTCATTTGCGATACTCTAGAAATTATGACGAACGGACGTTGTTCTATTATACGATCGGACGAGTGCCTTTTCAGAGCGGCTGCGGCTGCATTTGAAAACTCCGCGTTGACGGATATTCATTTTGCCAGCCGGCGTGTTTTTAAATAAAACTAGCCAACGAAATACAAGTAATAAACTATACGTGTAATTTATTAACTGTATACGTAACTGCAAACAATACGAGTGCACAAACAGAACTCGTACAAAAGCTGAATTTACCGAGGAATGGGAACGATCAATGATTAAAAGTGGTTTTTCAAATTCTCCCATTAAAGCGAATTTATTCTATAAATGATGATCACTCTTTCATTGCATGACATAAAAGCATGAAAACGTTTAAGTCGAACGGAAGTCTAAACGTTGCATAAATTTCGACCTCGAAAAACGATGAGATAAATAATTTGGCATTGAGGTAGACGTCCCATTAGGAAGGAAATTCTTCGAGCATATGTTGAAGTCTTTTTAAAGAAAAGTTTAAGCAATTTCGCTATACAAAAGCGTATTTGTAAAGGAAAGTTTAAGGAATGAAAATAGGCTACTTTTAATATTTAAAACCATATCTTTCTCGGCGCTAATCGAGCTCCGTAACTTTCATAGTAATTTACGGACGTCGCATTTATTTCCAACGCCAAAAATCCCAGATATTCTGTATAATATTTGTCCAAACTATTATCATCCCTGGAATTATCGGAGGTTATATGGAGAACGTGTCCGCGAACCGTGCCCTGAATACGCGAAATATAAAAAGAAATGTAAAAATGAAATTCCCCGTTCGACGATACAAAGCCGAGGATGTTATATTAAAAACTATTCCGGTGAAGCATTTCGCCCGGGGGATAATATTTAGCTGGGCATTACGCAGCGGACAGCCGATGCGCTGATTATGCGCGTCGCCGTAGATATTGTTCCCAGGAGGAAATTAAACGGAATAAAATCCTCGACGACCTATCCCCCCAGATTATATGGCCAGAAAATACAATGGAAAAGAAAGAAGCGCCGAAAATCGTGAGCTGCTTATGAAACGGTTATAACGCCCCCTTCAGAGTTCCGGAATTTTTATTGATCGCTGCGATCTTTGAAAACTATTTTCCTGCGGATGAGCTCAACCTTACGAGTAGGTTTCATCGAATACACCATCAATATTCTGATGACTGGAAGCAGAATTAGTTGGCCGCAGTAGGCCAGGCAGGAGCATCAGCCCTGCCACAACCTTCTCCCACTCCGCTGCATTGGGGGCTCGAGGTCAAGCAGGAGGCTCCGCCCACTTCCCTAATCAATTATCTGCTTGAGATAAAACAGAAGGCTTTGCCTAGTATAGCACCAGTTCTATCAATTGGCTCATCAGCTCATCCACTTTGCTTGTCATAGTCTGCTCCTTAGTTTGCTC
>NC_071982.1:3481763-3636224 GCF_026283585.1 Hylaeus volcanicus
ATCAGCTCATCCACTTTGCTTGTCATAGTCTGCTCCTTAGTTTGCTCGATGATTTGGTCACACAAGGTCAAGCAGGAGGCTCCGCCCACTTCTCTTTATCAATTACTAGCTTGAGGTCAAACAGAAGGCTTTGCCTAGTAAGTACCATTCTCCCTCTGTTTTATCGATTGGGCTAGGTTAGGCAAAGGCTCCGCCCACTCTGCTTGTCATAGTCTGCTCCTTAGTTTGCTCGATGCTTTGGTCACACAAGGTCAAGCAGGAGGTTCCGCCCGCTTTCCTTTATCAATTACCTGCTTGAGGTCAAACAGAAGGCTTTGCCTAATAAGTACACTTCTCGGTCTGCTATATCGATTGAGCTAGGTCAGACAAAGGCTCCGATCACTCTGCTTGTCATAGTCTGTTCCTTATTTTGCTCGATGAGTTGATCTCGCAAGGTCAAGCTGGAGGCTTCGTCTATCTCCCACTTCACCGTCTGGTCATTATTGTCATACGGATTCCATAAAAAATTCTAAAATAAATTCGAAGTCGATGCTATACAGAACAATGAATTTTCATTTATTATTAATTCTTTCGGACTGTCGTCAGTCTGTTACGTCTAGGTCAGAATACAATGGGCTCCTCCATGAATGAAACATCTCACAGATTTCATCACATAATGGTATCTCCGGTTACACAATACTTTCCGCGTGAAATCAGAGGTCGGCTCCTGGATTATAGGAACCCGACGAACCCTGACCTGCATTGTAAAAGAACCGAGTAGCTCCCTTTTCCACCGCGTTTGTTTGCTGGTTCCTGATTCCCGCGGCGGGCGCGGGGGGAAATTCGGACCCACGGCCGGATAAATTGATCGCGGAACGTATCACGTTACGCGGAATGCTGGAAATAGCTCGTGCCTCGAATGCGCCTAGTTTAATGCAACTTTAGCAAAACCGTGCTCGCGTTTTCCGTGCCGCCGGTTAAATAACAGCGTACGGCGGCACGATGAAATTCCAGTAAACGCGATTTCTTCTCATCGTCGTCGGGCTTTTTTCTGTTTCGAGCTCCCATGCAATTGGCGTGGCTGCCAACGCTTCCAGCAAGACGCGAAACCGGAGCGTCGTTGTTCAACACGCTTGCTCGTAGCTATTTTTCGGTAAACGCTGTGAATATTTACGAAATTTCGTTTCGGTCATTTTTCAAGTTACGATTATTAGCGTCTCGAGGTCAGGTCTAGGTTTAGGTCTGTTGTCGTTTTCCTAAATGGTGTATCATATTGTTATCACTAGACTGCGGACCTTTATGGAAATGCATATTATTTTGCATATTTTATGTGCTTTGTATGCAGAATCGGTAATATTTAAACGCAGGTATCTCGAAAATTTACTTAACTAATTTAATTAATTAATAGTATCGTGAAAAGACTACGGCATATCTAATTTTCGTAATAATCCGAGATGATTACTCGTGCACATTTACATATACCTTTTGCATATTTTACGTGCATACAGATCCGCAGTCTAGTTATCGCTACATAAATAAATCCAATTATGCGTGACCTTTGAATGACCTCCGGTGCAGAAATACGCAACAGCGCTGACCTTTGAACAACCTTTAAAATGATGTGAAACAGAAAATTTGTTTACATCGTATTTTCCTTCACAGGTGTCATCTTTGACATATTACTTCACCTTTCGAGTTCTATTTTTCACGAATCGCTCTGTATAGGAACGATGAGCGGGAAAACAATGAGGATACAGCAGCGTGCAATCGACGTTACAATCCCGTGCTCGATCGCGATTTCGTACGACGTAACTGCGCGCGGTTTCAACGAGCTACTGCTCATCGACGCATTCGACGATGACCGTCATCCGCGCATCGAATGGCATCGATTAGCCGATTTAATAGCCTGCAAATTGCAACAATCCAGCCAGGGTTATGTTCGACCGGAAACGCCGGGCTTCTTTGGCCCCATTCATCGACGATCATCCCTTCTGCCCGTCACATTTCGTTGCGCGCCTTTGTGAACCCTCGCGCTATTGAATCGAACATCCACTATTGCATTTGCAACAGCCGAGGGCTACATATCGCGTGAACAACAAGAATGTATATGGACGCGGTAGGGACGAGTGTGCAACGCGACAAAGCCACGTCGATTTCGAAATAACGAAAACAGAGAAATTCGCTGGGGAACACGCTCGATAAAGGGATTAATCATAGTATATTCTATTTCACGACAATTCTGGTCCATTTGCATCGACGAAAAGAATCGCGTATCTCGTTAAAATTATTTCACCTTGTTTCTATAATTTATTTCACCTGTTCTTGCTATATCGCGTGGGATTGTGTCGATGGAAATATCTATCGAACCGATAATTCACGTTGAAATATATTATTTTATAAAAGAGTGTATTTTTTTTATTTATATGTTTAACCCTTTGTACTTGAAAATATCGAGTGCATTTCATTTATATTTCCCATTAGTTTAGTTTAGAACGTTTGGTTTGGAATAGATTTAAAGTCGCGATGGTATTAAATTAAGGCATTTCGTTGGAGAAATGGCGATGAGACGTTGTATAGAAAGGAGAGGATGAAAAGACGTCGTTGAACGGAAGATCATTGAACAACCCTCGACGCACAAGAAGAGCATCACTTTTCCACTCGAGCCGATATCTTATGCATCGATGCGGGCTTGAAAACGGTCGATACGAGGTCCTCCTTTCACGTCGAAACAGATTATCGTGTCTTCGTGTTAGCCCCCAACCAAGAAATGATTCGAGAGGAAAATACGAGGATGGCCACCGAGCTCGCTGACACGGGATTATGGCCGAGCATATCTCAGGCTCGTTTTTAAAGACGTCGGCAAATTGACGTTTCCAAACGCTTTCGACTCCAAAGTTTTCATTCAGACCATTTCGGCCGGTTATTCGGATTCAGCTTTTCGAACGGTTGACTTTTCTCCTCGTGTTCGAGCGGGCAAAAAATCTCACTTGACAGCTTCCAAATTTTTTTATTTCGTTACGTGTCACTTTTAAAATGGAAAACAGTTTTCACTGGTCTACCGTTAACCTCATCGTGACTTTATTTGCTTCGAACAATTCGTTTGTATAAAAAAGAATTTATTTTTTCGTTCGGTGTTAAGGATTCGTTTACGTTTTATATTAATATTTAAACGTAAGAATAATTTCCTATTCCGAGGATGAACTTAAGCTCGAGTTTCGCTAGTAACTATCCAGAAAAAAATACTATTTACCAGGACTGGTGGGCACGCCGGTCGACCGATCAAACAGAAATTCGTCAATTTCGAACTGTTGACCCAGACGCCCGTAAATAATTGAAAGATTGAAGCTTTGACGCAATCACCGTGAAATTCATCAATTCGAAACACTGGTATTATCAAACAGCAGTTTGGCACCTCGTTCGTGCCCGATTAACGCGCACTGCAATTTTTCCTTCTCAGCTTTTCTCTCCAGTAACGACGCTTTCGAAGCATTTTCGCTCTCAATTACTCCCTGTTCGTTACAATCTTTCAAACATGTTGCCACGGTACCTTTTAAAAGTTGAAACAGGTGGCCAAATTAATCTCATTAAAATAGTCCTTCGAGTAGACCTTCGCGGAATTTTATTAAATTTATTTGATTAGTAACACGTCGTGAGTGTAATATCGTGGAAAATAATGTTTATTACTCATTTAAATTGTTGGCAACTCTGTACGTGTATTGCAATACCCAAGTCCTTCTTTGTTTCTTTATTTTATAAAAGTAATTTGTTTTGTATTGATTACCGTATGTATTGGTCTGGAATATACAGCCTCGTTACAAATCACCAGTTGCATTCATGTTTTTTTTTCCATATCACATTTCCATTGTTTCGCATCACTGCCTAACTTATTTTATCCTTCACACGTCTGCTGGGGCCCAATGGCCCCCTCATTAGCTCGTGTTACGGACAGAATGTAATAGAAATAATAAAGCATAAAAAAAAAGGAGGTTACAGAGGATACCATTTAATACCATATCACTTAATGTATCATTTAGTGCATTAACGATACTTCGAATGGGGAAATAGGCGATTTCGGGCGCTGACGGTCAAAGTCAGTAGTTCATGGGTTCGCCCATGGCTAGAAGCCTTTACGTGCACGGGGAAACCCGTGGCCGTAATTTGCCGTAGCACCGAGAGTACAAAACTGGTCGGGAGTGGCAAATGTCGTCGTAACAACGGCAGCCAACAACTGACCGGGAGTGGTGACTCCTTACCATAGTACCGAGAGCCCATGCTGCTCGGGAGAAGAACCGGACGTGGACGGGGCAACTCGTACCGCGACCGGAAGGCTGTCTGCGAAATCATAAGCGCCCGAATGCAACGCACCGTTTGATCTTTGTAGAATTATTGTTAAATGGGTTTATTAATTGCTGCGATGACTCGGAGAACTGTTCGCGTGTGGATATCGGTCACGAAAATAAGGCCGAAAGTCTCTCGCAGCGCCTTTGTGCTAAAGTTCCCATAGCTCGCGTTTAGGGAAGGAATATCAAACGACGAGTCGGGCCCGAAAAGAAAAAACCGCGCGACAATAACTCGAAGGAGGACACGTGCCAAAGGCACGTGCCGAATCTCGAAGGTTCCATGGAGTTTTGGTAGGAGACTCAGGAAGGGTGAATATTAAAAAGTGGCGAAGACGGAGAGTGAGCATTAGCATGTTAGCCATCAGACGAGATCGTTAGAAATAATCGTAAAACCGTCGCAGAGCAACTCGGGTACACCGGGATCGCTAATCCCGTACTGTAGCTACAATCGAACAAAACTACAGCCCCTGAGGACAATATCCATGTCTCTTTACTCTCACTTTTAACTCTTTTCTCAATCCCTAAGGTACTTTAACCTGCAAACACAACGATTTCTCCTGGAAAATGGACGTTTCCAGTTTGATAGCCAGTTAGGATATCTTCAACTGCGCGTTGCAGCCCTTCGAATTGGATCTCGGCGATACTTTCTGGAATGAAATTTTCCCAACTAGAGGCGGAGAGCTGGGCTTTGTTTCGCGATAAGAAGCCGATCAATCGCGGCACGGTCGTCCATCACGCGAATCGCGATGAAACCGCGAACAAATATTACATTTCTGCTAGCAGCGCCCGGTGGCAACGATTCGTCGATATCTAGCGGAGAAGTTTCAACGATCTCGGGGATCTATCGTTCGCGGTCCCCTCTTCCTCTTCTCTCTCTCCCTTCACCCCTCCGCGAACGATTTACAGAACAGACGGAAAAGGCGGCCGGTCGAACTTGTAAAATCAATTACCGCCTCGCAAGCTCGGGAAAAGCGATTTCGAAAGAGATCTCGACACGACGAAGATCGATACCGGTGCGCCAGCAGGCGAAGAAAGCGACCAGACGAGCAGAATTGCGATTCAATCGACTTATTTTCTGGCCCGCGTTCGCCGCCAGCTGGAATTCCGAGAGGATTTCGAAACGGTCTTTCTGCGTTTATAGAGAAGTTTCTTTTCGGGGGTGATACGTGTTGCAAGGAAACCTTTTAACTTTATGTAACTGTAGCAAGTTGCTGACGTACCTCCGGCTGCGCCATTCAACGTGACGCCGACCATTTTCGCGGGTGTTTTCGATACTTCAAACCTTGGACCGTTTGCCAACAGCAACGGGGGAGAAATTTACTTTCATGAACGGAATGCTGAATTCGTGGAGTTCTTTTTTTTCCGGGGAGAAGGCTTTACGTTTCTGCGGGAAGATGGAACGCAAACGTTGAACGAAATTGGATGAGAGAATTAAACGAAATTGGATAGGGAAATTTCATAAAATAAATTAGTGTTAGATTTTTCATTGAAATCTATTAAAAGAAAATTAATCACGCGAGATAGGAGATGCTGTTTCTTTCATTTCTTCATAATTTTATTCTTGTTTGCTAATACTTTCGATCTTAACAAAATTCTGATGTCACAGATTGGTCCATCCGTCAACTATCGCTAAATGAAAACGCTCGTGCAGCAATAGAAATTTATTTATATACGTACACATAAGAGAGGCCTCACGAAATATTACACAATAATTATGAATACATTACAACTAACTTACTTCTACCTCTTAGTCTAATTACCTCTACAATTATCGATAATCACTACAACGTAATCTCTCGCCACGAGAAATATGCGAGAAATATACGAGAATTATTAGCAGAAATGTTATCGATTCCATCTTTCAAATAACGTTTCATGAATATTCACTTTCCGGGTACGCGAATTTTCCCGTTTTTTTGTTCTTTTTCTGCTGATTCCAGAGTAAATAGAGCAGCGGATTGAAATTGAATAATTTAGTACAATTCCAGTCCCGACTATGCGCATATTTTAACGGGTGAACAATTTTAAGATACCCCGTGGTCCCGGCTCGATGATTTTTTTCGTCGAGACGGAATTCTCAAACGGTCGTGAAACCGTGAAATTTTCGGAACGCGCAACAGCGTTCCCGCGGCGATACGTGGTGTTAAACAATGCCCGGGGCTCCTGAAGGCGGCTTTTCATCGAGCAAAGTCGCTGCAGCAGCTCTTAGAGGAATTACTTATCGAATCGCGACGAGGGAGGGCGTATCTGATACAAATAAAATGTCCTCGATACAGCGCCGCCCCTGGGACGTTCAGTATTGTTCGCTGTTTCTTTGCCGTATCACGCAATCGATAACAGACAGGGATTAATTGAAGAAATTTCAGAGCGAACGTGCCCCGCTAAAAAGAACAGAAATTTTCTGAGTGATCGAGATAAATGGAACACACTGTACGGAACAATTTACTATCGGGGCGACGTTTGTTCGAACAACTCTGACGGTAATTGATTGCTCTGTGACTACTTTTATGGTTTATTAGCAAAAACCGTCGCGATCATTAACGGTTTAATCGTAAACTTCATCTGGAATCTGGAATCTTATATACCTCATCATTGGTGATTCAATTACAATGAAAAGAGAAGTCATTACCGAGCTGATTATATTCGATGATTACATTCGCTTTGACCGCTTGCTCACTGATCGTGGTTACTAATTACTCCGTAAAAGTGAGCGGAAGAGAGAATGCGTCTATTGTTGAACGCGCTCGGTAAACGAACTTCAAAGCGACGCCGCGGGCGTTTCGTTAAAATGTTACGAACAAGTTTGCGTTCAGATTTACTTTCATCGGTAAACTTTCGCCAATCCTTTGGTAATAACATAAATATAATAACAAGATAGAATGATAAAATATAACAGCTTTTGGCCTGTCGTAATGCAAGACCAATGCAAGCTGCCAAACATAATTAGGATATCGAAGAAACCTAAATACTGCTGGGAGAACTCAATTTCAGTTATCCAGAATCATACTATTTCAGGTAGTCGCGGTAAAATTATTCAAGCCAAATTACCCGATACCAGAAGCGAGATATCCGTGACGAAAATATCTCGAACATCCGAGGTAAAATTACTTCACACATCCGGGCTCGAATTACTTCAATTAACCGAGTCCTCGTGACTGGCTCGACGGGAGGCAAACGAAATAATGGACTCGCGCGGACAAAACAGCGCGAAATAATTAATCGCGGCGTCTATTCGCGCGACGGAAATTTATCGCGCTCCTTTAAGGGCGTGGGACAATTAACGGGCGAGAAATAAAAGTGGATCGGGAGGAAGCGTCCGCTACAAAGGAAGAAAGGAGCGTCGCCGGTCGCGCGTGGAACACGTCTGCCGCATAAATTATCCGATCTCTAATTAAGTAGGACCGAAGCGCTCGTTACGGCCGAGCTATTAATCATCGGACTCGTCGACCATGCGACGGAAATTTTTCCGCCGCTTGCGCGATCACGTATCTCTCAGGGCGGCGAAAATTATCCCACGCGCACGACGCCTCGCGCTCGCGAAACAAATATCGAGGCTGGATGACGCAGATTATTAATAAAGTTACACGCTCCGTTCGGTCGTTTTAATTGAAATTGATGACATCGAAACGTCGGCCATACCGGATCACTCGTTATATCGCTAACGTAACTATAACTTTGTTTTATGCGACAACGGAGTCCGTTTTTGTTTGCGCGTTAACTCCGTGCCAAGTCTGGAGTTATCGACAACTCCATCGTACTATTGTATCAACGGATACAAATTTTACTGGAAATAATTTTGAAAGCATCCCTCGGAGATTACAAAGTGATGTGCGTGGAACGAGTTCGAGTCGAGTATTATGTAGAGGAAAGGCGCATAAAAAGAGAAGAAGAGGAACGTAAGTGGTAGTGTACCGCACATTGTCAGACACGGCTCGCACCTAATCCGACACTCCGAAGCTCGATTTTCCATAGTAGGTTTACGTCATTCTTCTGTTAAGCGTATGTTTCCATCCACTTTAGATCCATTTTCGCGCTCGGACCATGTTCACACCAGATCCAAGTTTTTGATAACACCAGCCACGATGGAAGAGGAAATTTGTGTACATCATGCCGAGGCGTGTAGAAAACGGAAAAGCTTTTATTACAAGTTTTCAGCAAAGCGTACGTGTCGAAAGTTACGGAGAAACATACGGAGTGTTGGATTAGGTGCGAACCGTGTCTGACTATGTGCGGTACACTACCACTTACGTTTCTGTTCCTCTCTTTTTACACGCCTTTTCTCTACATAATACTCGACTCGAACTCGTTCCACACATCACTCTATAATCTCCGAGGGATGCTTTCGAAATTATTTCCAGTAAAATTTCTGTCCGTTGATACGATAGTACGACAAGATTTTAGAATGAAATTGCACGTATTACGTTCTTTTATTGAAAAATTTGAGATCTCGTTGAAAGGACGTGAGTAATATTCTCGACCACCGATGATAAATTTATAAATCAAACATGGCAATAATATCACGTGTTTCCCTGTCCCTTTTGTATGATGGAAAATTACGGTTTACGCTTCAATACCTTTGTGTATTATACCGACACGGGTACAATTACGTGGTAACTGTTGGACACATTGTCGGGAGATTATTCATTCGCAGAAAATACTTTGAAATACATTCTCTGGAAAGCTTCCCTCGAAAATCATGAAACCATAGGTCTGTGAATGTTTTCTTTCAGAATTATACGAGTCCTTATAGAATCTACCAAAATCGATATTGTTAATCATCCTGGGGAAAATGTGTTAATATATGAAACAGGGGTAGAGAATTTTAGATCACCTAAGAATTTGATTAAAATCTCTGTGAATTTTTCGATGGAGTTCTCGGGCACAGTACCTGGTTACTTACTTCTTATTTTAGTTCCGATATTAAGAACAGCGTCTTTCGTTAGATCGTCAACTCGGTATACAAACGCGATTCGAAAACGTTTCGGACGCGGGATAGTACGAGGCGCGGCGATTCTTTCCCCGAAGGCAAAACCGGAAATTAAAGTAGCACCCGCAAACAGCCAACCGGAAACGCCGGGGGCGTTTTTCTATTTCTCCGGTGCCGCATGAACACGCATTCGGACAGTGGACCGTAAAAAAACAGAAAAAAAAAAAGGGAAAGGAAAACGTAGATAGCAATGACCAATTTTCGCGGCAACGGTCGCGTATCTCATTTCAACCAGCGAGCAACGAGGTCATGAGGGGAGGGCGCCGACGGCGGGCACCAGGAGATGGCAGAAACTGGGTGCTCTTTTTTCGAGAAATTTAAAAAATGGACGCGGAATTTCGTAAAAGAACTGAATTACAAAGGGGACTACAAGGATTAATATATCGATGATAGAAATAAAAAAACGTGATTTTTGAAATTCCATTTGTGGCCTCAATTTCGGGGAATTTTTTAGGAATTTTTCACAACGGTCTTGCAGATGGCGCCACTACATGAGGCATCGAGGGAAATCCGCATTATTGGGAAAAAATCTCTCAACACGTTGACTGTCGGGCAAATATTCTCGAAATGGGATTAAATATTATTTAGACTATTGGAGACTACTCAATTATTTTTCTAACTTCATCAAAATTCATAAATTTCATTCATTGACTTTCAGAATTAATTTCTTTAGTTCTAGTGTTAATAAAATCTGAAAGTGAAAGTCTCCAACTTTAAAACAAAATCTCTTGAATTATCATACGTGCGCTTTTCTTAAAATAACAGAATTCTTAAGTTCGCCATTCTGCGGCCTGCTATAAATCGACCCCTGAATTCTTTCGGCGGGATGAACGAGAGAAAAAAATATCTTTGCCAGTGAGAGGTGGGAAATTCGAGACGGCAAGCAGTCTAGGAGCGTCACCGGGGAGACCGACCCAATTTTCGCTGACAATGCGCATGGCGAGAGAGACAGAAACGAATGAACGACCAGGAAGAGGACGACGCGTAAGGAGAAGGACGAACAGGGGTGGTTGCTGCATGGGGGAGGAAGAGCTGAAACGCGGGCCGCGGTTTTACGCGTCCGTTGCGAGTCGCAATTCATGCGGCGCAGGAACTGATATTTCGCGGAAAATGAATCACCCCCCTTATACAAACGAACGAACGGACACACAGCGGTAACGGGACACAATAGTTAGACAATGGGGAGGGTGGTAGCTTTCGGCTTGGCTCCGGTGGCTACGGACTCTCTCGGACCTGGGAATCGTAACCGGGGAGATGGGGGAGAAGTGAAACCCCTGGATTCTGTTGGTTTCACGCGCGAGAGGAGAAGAGGAAGGGAAACGCAGCCCTGGAAAGGATGGAACCGAGCGTTCTCTATGGCCGACGACGGGACAAAGGTGCGCGTTTAGGAATACAAACCGTGTCGTGGCCGGCAAACAACGTCCAAATTAAATTGGCGGCGTCCATTAGGGGCGAGCTCGTCGCGCCGGGACCTCCAGGATTGAACACCAATTAACTTCTAATTAGCGCATTATGCGGCCCGATCGACGGGAACGGAGAGCGTCGAGATGTTTCCCAAGAGGGACCCCTGCCTCTGTACTCCAAAAACTATTGCGTGGCCTGACAACCCCCTCGTTTCTTATAACTAGACTGCGAATCTTTATGAATTTATAGAAAATTCGAATATGCAAGAAACTACAAAATGCAAACGATATGTAAGAATATAAAAAAGATTAAATGTAAAGTTCATGTTATAATATTTGCAGAATAAAATAAATTCCTATTTAGGTTGAATTTTTGTAGGCACGTTCGCCAGGATTTTATTTTGCGTAAAGATCCGCACTCTACTTATAACTATCTACAAGGGTAAATTTCGAATGCTAACATGACCGAAGAAATACGTTCGACCAGTTATCAATATGCGAGACATGGGTAGAGAATTTTTATCAATGTGTGAAGCATTGGTAGAGAATTGATTTGGAGCTCTCGAATACAAATATGACTGAGGAAGAAATTTAATCAGTTATCAATATGCGAGACGTAGGTAGAGAATTTTTATCAATATGTGAAGCATAGATAGATAATTTAATTGTAATGGATTCCTAAAATTTGACCACTCTTTTCAGAATGGCTCTTTATATTGTTAGCTTCTGTATTTTACACTCAGTTTCAACCCCTCTCATCATTCCTCAGGCAATCAGTAATAAAATTCTCCGTCTCGTCGAGACAACCCGAGGAGGAAAGCTTCGAGGCAGGTGTGTAGCTCTCTGTTGTGTAAATGTGCAATTGGCTTGTTTTACTCGAGGAAAAACAAGCTTTGTCTTCTACTGTGAGCGATTCGCGATGGGAAATTTCACCGAGCGTTTCCCTAGAATATTAGGGTGTAGGACAAACGTATGAACGTGACGTTCAGACGCGTACTCGCTTTCTGTTTAGCCTGGCATGCAATATTCCGAACAAGTTTTGCGAGACCTCTCTGTTTCCCTTCCCTTTCTACGGACGTTCTCCGTTCTTTGATGCTCGCGTACCCGAGGTAACCAATAAAGTTTTTTGGAGCAGCCGTATCGATAGTAACCAGGAACTTCGCTTTTGACGAGAAGCTTGAACCTTTCTGATTTCCGAGTCACTCACGCGCGGGGATACATCTGCAGAATGTTCCTAATCCGATAGGTCGAACTTCGGGAATATACGTTGTAGCAATTGAAAAACATGATGAATGAAAAACAGTCACGAATTGTTTTGTTTCGGACTTGGGCTGTCCGCACACGAAGCTACTCAAAAGGAACGTAATTGGTTATTGCGATTCTTATTAATATTTAATCGAAGACTGATTGTTACTATATACGAATTTATTTATAGGCCACGAATACATATGAACGAAAATATGACTGAGAAAGAAGTTTGACTAGTTATTAGTACACGAAGTATGGGTAGAGAATTGTTATCAATACGTGAAGCACAGGCAGAGAATTTATTTGCAATATATTCCTAAAGCTTGGCCGTTCTTTTCAAGATCTATATGCAAATCTGTGGTCTGTGATGCTCATGAAATTTAAAAACCATCGCATCCGCCAACGTAACTGCATTCTGTCAGAGATTGCTCCTTTGAGGCATGGTCAGTCGTATCGCGTCTCTGCTTTATCGAACGTCTTCTCGCGCGTTTGCTGGGCTTTCATGAAATTTAATAGCTCTCCAATCCCTACGCGAGTTATCTCGAGTTCGTTCTGGTTTCCATTCCATGTTTCCCTGGATGGAATTAATCTTCGGATTCTCGATGTTTCAAAAGATGAAATATTTGTTTGCTTTCGCTCTATCGAAGAGTTTTACTCCGTGACTGGAGTAAAAGAATATTTTTTTCGTGTTTGCAGAGTACGAAATACGGCAAGTGAAGAATTTAACGGAGATATAGGGCTGCTAAATCGCGAGGAGCTTTTCAAAAATCCATTTCCAAAGTACAGTTTCCTAACAGAGTTAGGAAAAATTTACTTCGAAGAACAAGTGGGATAACGTGTACGTACTACACAATCACAACTCGAACAATGAATAATAAATAACGATCGAATAAAACTGTATCTATTTGTTATTCGAATAAAATTTGGTTTAAATTCCCAACACTGCATCGTTTTAAATGCCTTCTGTCGCTAATGAATATCATTTGAAACATTCGCATTAGCACTGATCCTAACTCCTCTGTAACTGCTAACTCAATCTGCGAACCCATTAAGCTATTAAGTGTCAGTTAAAATATCTCCCGGTGAAAAAAGAGCCGCCGTGCATTCGCGCCCATGATATTCACCTGGGCCGAAAACCTGATCTCGTTCCAACTTTCACCCCTAACTCGATTCGCTTCTGGCCACTCTGGCCGCCGGTACTTTCTATGCAAAACCGCCAATTAATTATACAGCGCACGCTGTTTCGTATTATCGCGGCTCCCGTTTTCATCTTTCCTCTACCGAAGTTGCATCACTTGTTACGTCGCTCCAACTTCCACGCCGCGTGCCATTTTTCGCTCCATCGCGAACGACACGAACGATTTCGTAACAATCCATCACGCATTGTCCCTACCCGTCGTCGAGAGTCGCGTACTTTCTATCCCCGTATTTCCAGAGATGGGTAAAATTCTTATCTAAATGAAAATTTCAACTGGCAAAAAAAACTACAGATTCTATGGAATTTAGTGCTAACATGTATATAGTTCTTATTGCTAGTGTATCACGACAATTATATTGTTTATAAAAATTCAACTGATCGCGCTGAAATGAACGCCACGAATACTGTTATTCGTTACCTGTTACTCGTATGAAACTTTGCCCATCTCTGACGAAAACCTCCGTTGTTCCGCGTCCTCTATTGTAAACTTCCTGGACATTATTATCTCCCGTGGCAGCAACCCTTTCCACCACTGGAAGGGATTCCAGCAAGAGTTCGCGAAAGGAGCACGGAAGACGCGGGCCCGAAATTCAATAGATAGCTGGACGATAGAGGATGTTGTGGAGATTGTTACGATGGGCATGATCTATGGGCGCACCGTGGCCTGGCCGACCCCAGAGCCTCCTCCAGGTATCGAAATGTCTACGACAGCTCTCCTGCTCCGTCCGTCGTTCCTCCTGAAACGAAAATCATCTCTGTACCAGCCACGCGACCGTCTGCTTTTAATCCGTTCACTGCCAAGCAAATTTAAAGCGACAAGCGGCCAGCATATTTGGCACTAACTTTCGAATGAGCTAGCTTACGAGAGATAGTTCCGTTTCTATGCGATTCTTCTCAATTATTTTCCACTTACCAATGCGATCTCCCGTTTTCGTCGGATTTGCTCGACGAGTTCAGCGATGTACTCGCGGTTCCTCATCCCCAGCGGTCGTAATCTGCTCTCGTAAAGAAAAGTTTAAAGAGATTCTTATTATGACATAGCACATACTAATGCGTGCTTCTCAGTATGTATAAATTTAGTCTTCATCCACTTAAAGATTAAACACATAAAAGTTGCGTGAACAGTTCTCAAGCAACCAATGTGCCATGTAGATACGATTGAACGAGCATTAGATATACGTCATCTTTGCAAATTCCTTCTCTTTGTTTCCTTTTCTCCGCGGGTAATTCAATGCAGAAAACTACGACTCCGCGGAGCGAGATGATTCCGTTAGGTGCAATTTGAACGTAACGACGACGACGCGCCTCAGATAACACCTTCGATTTTCGCGTCCGAAGAAGCGCAAGCGCGCAAACCGTTTCCCGGGCCGGAAGTTTAGTCAGACATCATCAAATGGTTGATCAAAAACGGGTGAAATTGCAGTGTATAATTGCCTCGCGTAGCTACGCGCTGGAAATTCCAGGGAAAATTGCTAGCCGTTGCCCCGTGAAGCTTTCACCCGCTGGGCACAAAGGGAAAACGATGATATAAATATTCCGAACAATAACTTGTGATTCTACCGGCCCGGTTAATGGCCGCGACACTCATTACAATGCGTATGAAAACTTACGATAATATCGCTGTCGCGAAATCGCTTCGCCGCGATACCACCGTCGCGTGCTTTTTGAATGTATTCCGGGAGAAGGAAATGAAAACAAAGATATCCAGCGAGTTTAACCCACGTGTGACTGTACCATACCTAGATCGCTAACGAAGCCTCAGTGGCCTTAAAAAGTATGCCTACGGAAACTGCGTACTATTTTTGTAGAAGAAAAATTAAGATTGATACAGAATATATTCTTTATGAAAAAATGGATGAAAAAAGTAGAACACAATTTTTTTCACACGAGGCTTTGTTTACGAGACAATTGATTTTGAAGATTCTTGGGTATGCGGTGCAACTTACTACGATTACTCTACCGCGTCTGACCATAAGTGGTTGCTTCCACTAGCTGCTGCTGTAACCGGTTAGTGGAACGTAAGTGAAAGTAGCGAGTAATGGTCAGACGCATGCTCGATCAAACAAGTACCCCACGATCCTTCAACGTCAATTTTCTCGAAAATGGCACATCGTATGAACAAATGTCGTTGCACATTTTCAATTAATTTTTACACAAAGAATCGTTCCTACTACGACCGAACTGCGAAAGTTTCGAAATTTTATTGTATCTAAAAGATGAACCGATTTAAAGAGTACACGAATGCTTCGTAACAGAGATTTACGAACGTAATTCTTTCATTGAGAGTACGCTTTGCCTCGGGAACTGAAACGAACCGTGTTAAGAGCGTGAAATTACTGAAATCACAATGGAACTAGAATTATATCCCGGGAACAACGTGAATTTTATTTCCAACAAAAAAGAATTAACGGGTATCGCTTAACAATGGAGACACCTAAATTCCAGCCCTCCGGCGGTTTATTGTTTGGAAAGAGTTCGCATTAGAAGCATGAAATTGTAAAAATCTGTAGGGATTACGCGAAGATTCGAGCATAGGCGGGACATAATTCCCTGGTACGTGTTCGCGTTACCTCCAAAGAGTTAAGCCGTACCAAACACATAAGAAAATATAAGCACGGGAGTTGCCTTAGTGACACGTACACCGGCCAGTCTGCTAAGGGTGTTTACCCTTTAATAAGGGTGCTTACGTGGGTCATTATGCAGATAAAATGCTGGAAACTCTGACGAGAATGCAATTCTCTTCTTCTATGCTGGCTTATTCGAATAGCGTCCCCTCTTATCATTTAAAAATCCGTCTTACTCTGCTTTGCCAGAAAGAAACAGTGTATAAATTAAGTAAAAAGTAGGGCTCCGGGAATAACAGAACTTTTAACGATCGGGTAAACTTTTCAAATAATTCGAGCTTCTGTCGTATTAAGAAGGTAAGCATTCTTTGCGAATTTATTCCAAGAAAGTGGCACGATCTACGTATCCGAGTATTTTACCATTCGTTTAACATCTTTTAACGATGGAAAAAATATTTGTTTGGTATCGAGATTATAAATAATATTTACGATATTTTTTTTCTAAAAGCAGGTTTTATTATGATACCTATTAAAATAATCGAAACGTATGTTAAATATTTAATTCTTTATAATTTATCAAAAGTTCAGGAGCTTCGATTTCTTTCTGGCTGGAAATTTATTAAAGGCTGCTCCGAATAGCAAACTAAGATCGTAATGACGTCCGAGGACACTCGAGAGTCGTAATGTCGTTTCGCGCGGATTTGCACGAGAAAATCTTTCGAAAAGAGCGACACTAGTGCGAGATCAAATTTTCCTTCGTCGGAAGACAAACAGTACGAGAAGTCAGCGGAAATAGGAGCAGCGCATTGTTCCAGTGTCTATTCTTTTCTCGAGGAACGTTCTCCAATGAAAGTGTCCCTTCATTATAGCGGAGACAAGAAACGAATTGGAGCGAGCATGGAGCGAGACTTAGCTCGGTCGTGTGCACCTCTCGTGTTGCACGAAGAAAACGACGCACCACCGAAATTAGAGGATTAGTTTGCTTCGGACGGCAACGCTAACTCTCGAGAAATAGAGAAATATTTACCTCTAAACGAAAATTGTACAAACCGCTGCGAACGTCGTATTCGGCCAACTTAACGGATTAGTAATTGTTATAAAAAAATTTCATCGTCACGAGGAGCAGAGAAATATTTATCTCTGAATGTAAATTGAACAAAACCGCTGCGAGCGTTGTATTCGGCCAAAATAACGGATCAATAATTGTTATAAAAAGATTCCGTCGTAACGAGGAAGAGTTGTAGTCGCGCAACGTTGAAAAATCATCGCGTTGGATCGCCGCATTTTTCTTAGTAATATCGCGGAGCGGGATGGTCGCGAAACGAAAAATTTCCCGGGTTTCTGCTTTCTTTCACTCCAGCGAAGCAGCCGATAATCGACAGTGATTAATTGCCGCGGTGCCCCGCCGGCGTCCGACCGTATTATAAACACCGTAACACCCACGGCGGCTGCTTCATACAGAATTCCATTAAACGCTATCAAAGTGTCTCATTATACGTCAGTCTCCCAGTGTTCCCGTCTGTAACCGCTCCACCGCGACGAAACAATATCGTATCTTCCATTATACGACTTCGAGCTGAAATAACGAAGCGTTTTATTAATATAACAATATCACCGGGGGGTTTGTTTCTCTAAAAGACGCCTGAATAATCCTCATTCGCTTGGAAGATTCGATATAATAAAATTAAAGGTGTAAGTGCGGGGCAGTTTACTCTTTTGAAAATTTTCATAAATTTTTATCGGGCCATGTGACACGTTAAAGGACAATTTTTATCGTTTATCTGTCACCTATTTTTAGGTCAAGTATAAAAAAAATTCCAGTGAGAAGTTGAACAGTAAAGGAGAGGAATCGATCTGTAGAGAACGTGTCAAGTAGAAAAGGTCATTGTTAGTCAGACGCGATGAAGAAAGACGTCACTCACGGAACGGAACAAATCAGAAATAATTCTATCAGCTGGATGGGCTCTGCACCTCGCACGAGCGAGTTTCAAAAAGTTATCCTCGCCGCGGATCCATCTCCGGCTCTCCAGAAGCTACAAAGTAAGGATTCCCCGAGTACACGGGGTAAAAAATCCCGATCGTCGAGGATCCTTCTACGCGCAATATTCCAAACGAGGCTGCGATCCCGCGTCTTCGAGAGTAACGAAAAAACCCGGGAACACGTTTGATATCCCGGAATCGAGTCGCCAATTCGAGATAAAAGCCGCCGCGAAAGTCTCCGCAATAATTTCCCTTTGAGTATCCATCCGTTCGGAGTTAAGGCATCCGGCTGGTTTTTCCCGTTCCGGAATTAGTAGAGCGACGGGGGCCTGGTGGGACGGGTGGAAGCAATCTGTCAAAGTGAGAGGAGAAAGTAAAAGGAGAGTCAGCGGCATGAAAGACAACGCTCGAAGAGGCGGGCGTCTCCAGCGATTTTTCAGCACGTAATTACCCGAACGCCTTCGAGCGGAGGACCAACGTGCCGAGATGCTGCGAGGAAGGCTCCGTGTTGACGTGTACACAGGCCGACAGACTGTAACGTTAACAAACATTCGAGGGGAAAGGGGGCAACGTCGCGGAGAGAGAGAGAGAGCGACAGCTGAAGTTGTCGGGGTCGAGAGAGTTCAGGTCAGTGGGTTGATTACCTGTAATGTAGTTACCTCCTCTCCCCCCCCCCACCCTCCGACCACCCCCAAGGACCGTAACAGCGCCAACCAGACCTGCATTGTAGGCTCACGGCTCGTCGCATTTTGATATCGGTACGGCGCATTGGGAACGCTTTGCATCGCATATATACATGCGCCGACTCGATCCGGGTTGTAACTTCAGCAGATTGTTCCCGATCCCGAGGGAAAACGGAACATCAATTGACAAAACAACCTTGGGCGACCTTGATTAGTCAGGTCACTGTTCACGGGGAAGGGACAACAGCATTTATATCGAAATAACTTCAACCTTTATCGATACATAAAGCGATGAAACTTCGGTAAAAACCCCATCAAGGTGCCCTTACACTTTCAATTTTATTATAACGGAGCTGTCCAGTATCTAATTTTCTTTTTAATACTCTGTGGCAAGCTGGACAAGTATAAAACTCTTTTCCAAAATGAGCATTTGCATTTGACTCGTTGCGATTAAATAATACAATGTTTCGTTAAGATTTTGGAAACTGTGCTACACTGATTAGTAAAATGTAAACAATATAATGCAGCGAGCAGGCGCAATAAAAATCTTTTTTGAAGTTTCAATCCACCAACACACCAAGTTGGATAATCACCTGCCTCGGTACAATATAAGAACCAACCCGGAAATTCTATAGCCAACTATTCAAACAACCAGTGAAAGAAAGCAATTAAGCCCTCAAAAACGAAAAAATTAATTGACAAGGATCAACGAGATCTACAAGGAAACAAAGACCAGAGTGTGGAATGCAAATTTCATTTCCATGCGGTACGTACGGCTCTATCGAGTATCCAGGACGCGTGGCGTCGGTTGCAACGTGACGAGTGCTTTGTGGTTGCGAGTAATAACGTCTGCTAGTCAAAAGCGGCACCAATTCCACGCCACCGGTCAACTCGTACACCTGTACCTCCTCGTTGTAGCGGTGCCTGTGATCTTGCACCAGCTGCATATCCGCGGCGATACCTGAGGAACGAATCGACCTAGAAACCAGCTAGCTAGGCGTCGTCCAGTGTTCTTCTTTACCTGGGTCAGCCTTATCGTCGAAGAACTTGTTCATATCCGTGACGGCCAGGGGGTTGACGCCTCTTCGATTCAGCCTCTCGATGGTGGAGTTGCTCGTCCAGCCCTGGAACGATCGCTATGATAACCCGCCGGAACTGTAGCAATTTCAGCCGAACAGTACCCTAAATTTAGATTCCAATTCATGCAGAGTGCTGATTGCGAGGCTCGTCCTTGACTTTTGTGCAGAAATAGAATTCTAATTCTATATTCGATGCTAATGGAGACCTCGGGGGTTGGAAGGTCAGGCGTAAGGTGGTCAGCGTATTAACCTAGACCCTAACTGGCATTGTAACCCCGTCAAGAGCAGCATTAGCGCGGAGTTTGATGAGGCTGTCATTCCCGCTTGATCGTAATCAGTGTCGATCTACATCAGTCTACAATCAGCCTAGGTGAAACTAGCATTGCGGAGCGATGAAGATAGGCGTTGGAGCCCCGGCGAAGCTAAGATTACAATTTGATCGGGGTTGGGCGGTAAATCAGATCTCGTTGAAAGCTGCGGCACGGTTCAGTCAATGTCAGCGTTGACCCAGACTCTGATGAAACTGAAATTAGAATTATATCTTGATCAGCATTATCCCGGACCGATCGCCGCAGTTTCATCAGGATCGTCAACGCAAACTTTGTTGGGTGGAATGGGGTCGTCCTAGCCAATGAATTAACACTTTGCGGTCGTGTGTCTGCTCTTAGCCACCACGGCAAAGAACCATACTAATCGTATCGATCCCATATATAATTTTATACTTTATTTTACACATGTCTAAATTTAATACGACAGCAAAGGGTTAAAATTTCTTTAAGAGGCAAATCGTAATTTCTTGAAATATATATAGATATATAATACATATAGATAGAATTACGGGAAAAAATTCCAGAAATGTGTTCCTCTGAAGCTCTAGCAGACCCATCGATTTCTAATTAAACTAGAGATGCCTCAATAAATAAAAGAAGCTTCCTCTAGAGCAGAAGAAACCCTCGGCCTTTGATTAAACCAGCCACCTAACGTAACCTAGCCCTGGCGGCGTCTTAGGAGGAACCTGAACCAAAGAATCCCGGAAGCGAGCGATAAAGCTCTCCAGAAGAATTCATCACCGCGTAATCAGTAATCACTTAGGCGGCCCGAGGCTCGACTTAACGCGGCAAGCTCCATCATCCATCAACGTCGCTCTAGTTAGCCGCTCGGTTGCAGCTCGGCCGCTCTGTTTATTACGAAGAAAAACAGAAAACCATCCATAAATCCGTGTCCCGTAACCGGTACGCGAGACAAAGAGACATCGACGAGGACGAGGCGGGCAACCGAAGGACGGAGAGGGCTCCCGAAGCGGGAAGGAGCGAAAAAGAATGTACCGCGACCGGGGAGGAAGTAAACTTGGCTGAAGTGGAACACGGTAATAAATTTCAGTTTAAACTTTCTGGCCGTAGAAGCTGGGAGACGGGGAAGGGATCGTTCAATTACGCAGTAACGCGGGACGGTTATGTATCTAGCGTTCGAGGATGCTACCGGCGGTTAATTAAAAATTAAGAGTTTCGCTCCGCGGGATCGTTTCGGGCGGTCTGATGCCGGGAGACGAGAGAGGCTGGATGGGTCTAGGACTCGATTTCAGCCGTCTCCACGGAAACGCGGCCGCAGCCTCCCGAAAGCACGTTAATGTAAGCGTCAATTTCCACATCAAACGTTGTTGGCCGACGCCCACGCGCGACGATATGCGCCGCCCGACGGAAAAACCTACGGCTGTCTTGTCGACGCCGGTACGCACCGTTTACTTCGTTTCCGGGGACAAAACTTTGACGGGGGCGCCCTCGACGACCCTGGAGAGCGCAAACATTAACGTACGGATCTCGACAAGCACGGATAAATGGTGTTTCGTTGCACACGTGTTATTTGTTTCGACAAAAATCTTCATGGAATTTCCAATCACACCAATATTTACAAATTTTTATGGATCGCTGTAGAGAGATAAATGAAAATTTTAAGCGTTTGTGTATCGTCTATTTTCGGTATAAATGTCCAAAAAGTTCCAGTGGAACGTGAACGGCGCAAAGGAGAATTGAGAACGTTTTAAGTAGAAAAGGCGACCATTGGTCAGAGGCGGTAAGGAAAGGCGTCGATAGGTGAAGTATCTCGTGCTGAGTACCCTCTTGTATCCTCTATAGTCACTTTTTAGCCAAAATGGTGGACGCCTAAATGGAAATGTCGCCCATGCGAAAGGATGTCTCGCAGAGGTGTCAACGTCAGAGGGCGCGACTACACTACGTCGATTTCAAAGGTTACATCAACATGTTGATGAGTATCGATGTCAAAGGATATTGATTAAAGTATCCTGTTACATATGGGGGATTACTCGAGACTATCCCAGACCGGTTGCCTACCAAAGTCGACCACCCCCACCGCGATTCCAGCCGCAGTCACACGCTGTGCTACGTTAACCTAATTAAGCCAACCTAGGTCGACCTGTTAGAGAGTCATAACGTTGAAAACCATTGAATACGTCGGGTGGTATTATAAGTAACCGTCGAGGGGATATTCAAGCTGCATGCGTTTGAATAGAGTGTACCGTTAAATGAAAAAGGTATTCACCAGGAAATGCAGCAGCTCTACACACGCAGAAGCACGTGAACATTTTAATATCGCACGCCAATTTAGGTTTCACCTACATAATTACTGCTCCCGTATCCGGAACGCTCGAGCCCGCTTGGCGCTTCTATGTACAAAGCAATAAACAAGTTGCCAGCGGGGTCGATCTTGACGTCCGAGCTTTGTGTAAACATTCCCTAATTTCCAGGCAAGCCTAACCGCGAGGAAGGGAGCCAGGCGTAACAAGCTGATCGCTCGCGGATCTTCGTGCTTAACGCAATCAAGGAGTACGCGTACCAGGGATTCGAGGAAGCGCACACCCAGCAACTTGGGATCCCTCCAAGGAACTCCGCCGGGACCGGGACGACCCCACGGCCAGAGAGGCGCCAGCTAAGCACACGGCGTCATAGCATATTAAGCAGTTTCCAAGGTTCGTTTCCTATATCCGCAACGCGACTGCTTCGAACTCGAGTGCGCGCTGAATAGTATCATTGCGCTTGATGTACGGAACGTTTCACCTGGGATGTACTAGATGGGTTCTAACACGTGGGGCACGTTCGAAAATAATGAATGGGAACCAGGTACCTCCTCGATGGTAAAATATCAGATTCTGTGCCTTTGTACAAAATCATTTGTAAATAGAATGTTGTAAAGCGTATTTTATTCGTTGCGTTTTATTAGGTGGAGTGGAAAGTAACGTCATTTCTGCGAATCTCAATTCTTATTTATCGTTCATCAGCTCATGGATTTTCATGGACCTCACACTGGAAATTTGCACACTGTTACATAATTGAGTAAAAATAAAAACTTATTAAGAATGTATTTGTTTGAATTTAATGTAAACATTTGGTCACACCTTGTATATTTTTGTTATGTCAGAGTATGCTTAATACAAGTCTCGACCTGATGGACCACCTGGTCATTGCACCAATTGTAGATGCATATCCATAATTGGCTACTAAAATTCTCATAGATGCATCGTAATCAAGTTGAGACTTACAGAGTAAGAGAAGTCAGGTTGAAAACTTAGAAGGTTGGTACTATAACATACCCAAATAACGAGTGAATATATTTGTTTAAACGGGAGTTATAGAGTTCTACCCCTATAACTAAATGAACCATGCATCGATGAATAAAATATGAGCCAGAGAATGATAAGTGGAGCAACGAAGTCCGCGCTAGAGAAACATGGACGTATTAATAAATTCTCGTGGACGTTCGCGATCGATTCCAGGTGACCAACTCCAGATTCTTGAAAAGTAAGGACGGCGTAGGAACTCTATCCCTCTTCGGAATTTTCTTGGAAAATTCTCAAGAAATTCCCTCGACGCGATGATTTTCGCGTCGCCAAGAGGAATTGCCTTTCCCGCTACGGAACGTCTCCAGCTCTACGTGATCGGAGAACGATACGTCTATGGTTCGGGAGGGCGAGGGGGGCGGAAACGAGCCGAACACCCGGCAGTGTCGGCCGTTCTCCCTCTTTATCCACGTTATTGCCGACAAAAAGATGTTTCACGTTCTCCCTACAACGAAAGTCCATTACGGAATGCTCCTTGTGCCAGCCGTCACGACAAAACCAGGATCATTTCAGACCGTTTATAATGTAATTTTATTGTCGTACAAACGACTGAGTGCGGCGGATTAGGCCGACATTCGTTCGTAGGATACGGAACGGAATTTCCGTTACGACGATTCGTGTCAGAATTTCGCCTGTCTGAACTTTGACGAAGAGGAAGTCAGTTTGACAGGAGCCTGACGCTGTAATTCGGGTATTAAAATCAAGAACGAATCTTCCGAGATTTCGTGCCAAACTTGCACTGCTACTTCACAAATGCAAATAATACTAATCACGACAATAAGAAAATTTACTTTGCGCAAGTTGATTCCATTGAATTGAATTCTGCAAAGTTCTCTTCGAAATGGTTAAAAGGATTACAACAAGTGTTTTAGCGTTAGGACGAAATTCCACTTATTCCGAAGAACGAAAGTTTCGAGAAACGAATAAAATTTCAATAAAAAAAAAAAAGATAGAAGGAATTCTAAGGGAAAGATCCCAGGCGACGAGAAAGTCTCGGAGGCTGTAGTTCTAATCTAAACTTACACAACTTTCCAGTCTCCAGAGAAAAAGTTACCCCGGCAAATTATCAAACGATTAAGAATTATCCGTGGAAAAATCGCCACAAAGTTCGTTAACAAGCTGTCGTTAAGCGCGTAAAGAATATCGACGCGCGCCGATCGATACGCCCCGTAATACATATTCTATGAACGAGCCGACAGAAAGGCTTCGTGGACGAGGTCACTTGAGATGTTAATGAAAGGCAACGTCATCGCCGAGGTGACGACGATGATATCGCGGTGTTTTATCAGCAAAGACACGATAACGATAACTGCGACCGCTCTCTGAGCTTTCCACAGCCTTTTGTCGCGATTCGATCGGCCCACTGTCGTCACCTACCCACCCAGCGATGGCTACTTTCTAGATGTACCATTTATGAGACATTGTATACTGTGGACTTAAGTAGAAGTGGGGCATTATGTTGTTGAGTTCGACCGAAAGAAGTTAAGTGAAAATGTGGCATTATTCCTAGGAAAATAGATATAGATTCACCCTTAATTCACCCTTAGTTTAAAAATGAAATTACGATCTGATGACAGGATATTATTAGTGAAAATGTGGCATTATGTTGATGGATTTGACCTAAAAGAATTAAGTGGAAATACCACGTTCTCAGATCTTCCACTGCCCTTCGATCAGTCCTCTATCACTGTCCAGCCCTGCAGCGATGGCTAGTTTCTCGATACACCGTCTTTGTGACATTAAACACAATGGAAGTGACTTCTGGCGAAAGTTTCACGATCCCAAACTCCGGGAAATATATCGGAGCGGACACTCTGAGAATTAGGAATGAGATATCGGGTCACCCTCCATCCTCCATCCCCCCTCCCGTGAGTAATCTCACTTTCGAAGTTCAGGATCGATGCTCACGTTTGCAATTCATGATATCCTTTTTGGAGAAAGTCTCTTAAATTTGCTTCCTACGAGATTGAACAGCCAATTACTGGTCACGAGCATAGGAGTTTCTTGTTTCCAATCTTCTTATTATTTCCAAGACAAACTTTTTAATAATTGATAAGTCCAAAATCATATTATCGAGGTCTACTTCCACTCTCCACCCCATTTTTCGAGAGACAGTCGGACGCACCCGCAAAATGCAACTGCGGATAAAACGAACCCTTCTCGTTATACCGCGTGTAATACGTACGAAAGTACAAAAGGGAATAATTTACAAGATGCTTGGAGATATACAAAGAATTCAAAGAGTTCTTCCCAAGATCACAGTGAAAGATTTGCAGATGCTCGCCTCGTGAGGTACCCGTGTTGGTTTAATGCACGATAAGAAAAAAAAAAACTGCATTACTTATGGGTCGACCTGATATATCCGATAATGAAGTCGTGAATAATGGAGAAACAGAAACTTCAGTGGATCGCGTTTCTTTTGCGCGGGAAGATTCTCCGAGGGTCGCTCGAAAGGGAAGCACAAGATTCGCCGACGGCGAGCTGAAATTACAGAATATAAAATTGGCTGCCAGAGCAATAAACTGTACGGAATACGGAATAGTACAACGTGGAGGGTGTTCAAATGTACATATTCAATGCATTTTAAAGTTTTAGATTATTATACCAATGTTTTTCGAGAAAGTAATAATTCCGAACACGAAAAGTTCAGAATAAGATATTTTTCTATATTTTAATATCTATTGATTGGAACAATTCAAACTTAGTATATTCGACGTAATTAAACATTTTTTATATATACAGCGTCATTCAGTGTTCGATTAAACATTAATAACAATAATGGTTCTGAATAAGTATTCACTCGAGACATTAATCGTGAGAAATTTGTCAATATTCTAATATCTACGGAATGGACAACTAAATATTAATTTCTTACAATAGTTAAATTAATTATTAACAATACTTATTATTTAAACAATGATGGCGAATATGATTTTGCTGTGATATTAATGTTTCGCGAATTATTTTTACGATAGAGATACAACGAGCCTTCGACGCGACCGCCCCGCGGTTGTTGTTCGCCCTTTCTCTTCTCTACTTCGAGACGTACAAGCGAGGCGCGACCCTCGATCGATATGGATCTCGCGATCGCGCTTCCGCGTCTCGCGTCCCTCCTATTTGTAGTTTCCCTTGTGGGTATCTTAGTTTGGTTTGGTTAGTTTTAAGGCATGCGTGTACGAGTGTCTCCTCTGCCAAATAATTATTAAACATTTGTTCAATTCTTTTGTTTGTTCGTAAGTCTATATTGGACTCGCAACTCCGTTCACCATTTCGGTCACTATTACTTCATGTGATAAGTGTAGTGGCCAACTGTGTAATTGGACACAAAGGTCGGTTGCCACCATCCTGGTGGATCTGTATTCGAGAGAAAGACGATCGATGCCTCCGGGTCAGTTCTCTACTCCTTGCGTCACGTCTGGGTAGTCCAGGACTCGGCAAGCTGCGCAGTAAGGCCAAAGCGCAGTGAGACAGATCGCGAGTTGGGTCCGCCGTGGCTCCCGACGTGGCGTGAGGTGTGGAGGACTGGTTCGGAGGTGTCGGTCGTCGTCTCTCGAGTCAGATTCATCAAGAGGAAACGGGACTGACTCGGTAACTCCAGTTACGTGATCGCGTCGTGTCGCGATTTCCACTTAGCTTCCATTTAGTTCAAATAGTTATTTGGCAGAGTCAGACATAGACTTTGGAAATCAAAGGGACTTTGTTTTCTTTGATTTCCATAGTTTCGTACTTAGTATTAAGCTCGTGTGTGTGTATACTCTATGTAGAGGGAGATCGAAGGAACTTTGATTCCTTCTATCTCCGGGTCGTGAATAATATCGAGAGCTAATGGCTGCGAACTTGTAATAAGATCTTTAGATATAAAAAGTGCAAAGTGTAAAGTGCAAAAGTGTAAAGTGTAAAAGTGTAGTGTAAAGTGTAAAGTGAAATTAATGGAGGATAGATCGATATCTCTTCATTTTCTTATTAAGGGGTTTGATGCTCAAGGTCATTTCAATGACAAACAAGAGAAATATAAAATGTGATGTTAAATTTGTTGCTTTGAAAAGAAAATTTACGATCTAAATTTAAGATATAAAAACTTTACATCTATGTGCATGTTCTGTTTTCATTTGACTAAATTTGACTATGTTTGTTCTTGTTTGCTTACGGTTCTACGCGTTTGCCTACATTTATTTCCGTTTGCACATGTTCACCAGGACTTGTTTACGTTTGTCGATCCTGGTATCACGCTCTAATTAACATTCCACACGTTACAATTTCCCCCCAACACGATCCAACATCGCGTCACCTGTCTCGGCCTTCAACGATGAATACCAAATATACTAAAAATAGACAACGTCTGTAATCCCCGCGCAATCACACGTCCCAAGACCAGAACGACTAAGTATACGACTGGCAGGCAACGGTTGCGCACCACTTTTTAAACTTTGAATTGCAAATTGTCTTCAGTACTAGTTCTCGAATCGCGAGCCAGGCGTCGCCAGGAAACACGCCGAAGGCAAACGTTTGCATGGTTATTATCGGCCAATAGAAAGGGCTTTTTCGCGATAACGGGTTCCAGGTGCTCGCGAGGATAATCAGGCCTCGCCGAAACGACATCCTTCCTGGCGAATTCGCAAAAACCGACCGCCCTAATTCCGCGAGCAACCTTGGATTTCTTGCTCATCTTTGCGTCTTGTATTTGTATACTGTGTCACGTAGGGGAGCGATATTACTTCGCGTAGATCTCCGTGCCTTGAATTTTGTGAATCCTGAACCGAGGAAACCTTTCAAGACTTGGCTGCCGTTGCAGGGAAAAGACGTCTCTGATGGTTCGGGGACTCGAAGAAGAGTTTCCTGGATGTCTCAAGATATAGAAAATAAATTTTCTTGGAGATACGTAACACATACTTAACGAACAAATATTAAGTAAAAATGTGAGTTTGATTCGAGACACCGTGTGCTTCGTTTCCCGTTTCGGGTATAAACGTCGACGAGAACTGATTTTATAAACTATTCAATGGTGAATCGAGCTCGTGTATCCATACCCCAACAAACCAACGGTGACAAAATATCGTCGAGTTTTATCCTCGGTGCGCGGAGCTGAACAGAGTACCGAAAACGTCGTTAACGAATGCAAAATGAGGCGCGTTGCGCGCGAAAACGAAATCAACTTTTACCCGGGGATTAAAAAAAAAAAAGAACAGCGAGAGGGTCGTGGACTTGTAATTTCGGATGCAACGTTTATTTACTACGGGACCGTCCGGGATCCGTGTTTGCTAACCTGTTCAATAATACGCGAAGGCAAGAAGGTAATTATTGGCGGCTTGTATATTTCAAGAGGCAGTTTTGAATCGAAACGTCCGCGTCGGATTGAAAATCAGTAATTCATGCGTCCGTAAACGAACTTTGAGAGTTTCGTTGCCCTACAGGAGGCGTGGAGGCCTTCCTATTTTTATCTGATGTTTAGTAAGTGGGAATGTGGCTTTACTTCATAGAAATTTGGCGTAATCGTGTCAAACAGAATTGAAGATGAAAAGTGTGTACCATTTGATCTTCAAATAATAATAGCCACGATATTTCCAAACCTTCTCATACCAATTCAGCTCATTCTTCCATATAAAAATAATTGCCTAATTGCTACATCGCAAAAAAGTCCTACCTGCAGTGCGATAAAAATTAATCAAATTATTCCATCTGTCGGCAGGACCAAGCCATCGATGTTAGGGATTAATTAACGAGGCTCTGGCGTGTGATTAATTGAGAAAGAACATTACAGCTCGAACGGGTCCTTGTATGTGTTCGATTCGTGCTTTTTTAATTAAACGCCGCGCGTAATGAACGAATGACAACCAATTCGCAAAAGTATGTCCGTCTCGTTGATCCGAGCATTGCCGTAAAAACAGTCGGTCTTTTTCGGTTCCACCGATGTCGAGAGCCTTCGCAGTGTCTCGCGGTAGAATTTTCCAAACGACTAACGTTCGTTCGATATTTTATTACGATCGAGTAGTCGCATGTTTAATCGTAAAACATTTGCTATCGGAAAGTTGGAAGTAAAACAAAAGAGAATTTCATGCGTTCTCACCAGTGGCAAATAAAAAAAATAACAATGCGACAAGTAAATAAAATATGGTCAGAAATTTGCCGATCAAATTACATCGAGGCACACTTTGAATTTTTGTTTCCCAGCTTTGTGCTATTACTCGTTATTTGTCATTTTTAATAATTGTAACGAGGGGCGGGACTGGACTGTCCGACGTGTTTGCGGAAAACTTATTGATCGGGTGGAGCACATTTTGCTGATTAAAACAAATCGAGTACTCCGCAAATAGACGTCAAACTTCTGCAAATTGCAGTGTAACTAGAGCGTTTAATGAAAAACAGCAAGCATCCAGGTGGTTTTTAGACAGGAGAAGCAGGGGTCTCAAGTAGAATAAGGCTGTATGGCCAGACATAAATGAAAGTACATATTGACAATTAATAAACCCCCAAAAATTTGTTACAATTTTACCACTGTAGTATACTTTTATACCTTCAACAACTTTTTAAACGAGTATATTTATTTTATCCTTAAACAAATTCAAATTTTTTGTATTGCATTGATTGCCACATTTTTCTCCATAGTCCCAACATTTTGTTTCGCAGAAAAGATCGAGTTTCGTGTGCATCCGTATGCTTAAATATTGTATAAATTGTTTGAAACATTACCTGACCGAAATTCTGACACTTGGGTGGATCCGGGGGCTCGAGCGGCACGTTTTTCTTTCTAAGGGTGGCTGCGCAAGGCGCACCCCCTCCAGGTTTACCCCAAGGCGAATAATTCTCCAAGATTTGCTGGAGCTGAAAAAAAGGGGAAAGAGATATTACAGTTTATAAGCCCGTCTTTTCGGTTAACTAAGAATATTACTTTTCTTCGAGTAAAAAATTCCAAAAATAATTTTACTCCCGCTAATTGCGACCCTCGAAATCAAAGACTTGTAATAACATCGCTGATTACAAAAATATTGGAAAAGTTAGATACAGAAAAATGACGGGATTTTGTCTGTTGCGATATGTTTTCACGTAAATATTTATCGCGGGGAAATGACAGTCTATTCGATACATAAAAAAAGAAAAAACTCGTAGACATCGCAAGAATTTAATTGAGAAACATATTCGACGATTTAATTGAAACGGTATTACGAGAGTAAAAAGCAGTGATGAAAAAATGAATGCATAACAAAATTTTGCACGGAAAATGCTATGAAAACTCTCACATCAACGATATTATTTGAATAAAAATTCCAAATACCCAGGATTACGAAATTCCCAATCAAGTGGAATGAAAGCAACGCATCGAAAAATTCGTGAAATGGGAATAGGTACGATTTAATTTGAAATCTTGCATCGAAATGAATTTTATTTTTTGTCATCGCCCGATGATAACGAAGAAAGAAATATCGAAGGGTATACCAGAGTATTTTTTTCCACCGGGGAAAATCGTGGAAACGGTTACGCCAATGGCGACTCTGTATTCTGGCGATTTCGTCTGTCTGACACTGCACTGATTGATTCTACTGCGCCCTTATCGGGACCCTATTGTCCGAGCCGTTTTAGAGAGCGAGCATCCGAGACTGATCGAGAACTCGCTTTCAAGGCTCCTTCATCGTGGTCCAACGAGGTTTTAAAATCCGCCTAAAGATTTAAACGGGACTCAAACTCCCGTTTCATCGCTGGCTTAGACTCGAGATCAATACTCCGGTGGGGGAACTCGAAATTCGTTCGAAAACAATTTTGCTCGAAACACGTTACGCGGAGCTTGTCCATCATTTTGATAACATTGTTCGATTCTCTTTTCTCCATGGAATTGATATGTTGTTGTAATTTACACAATACAGGAAACACAACTATACCGTTGTTACTGAAATACGGTATGTTTCACTGCGCTGTTTCTGGAGGTCTGTAAACTGCTACAGAAACACGTTGAAAAGGAATTTTTCAAATGAAATGTTCCGGGGGAGGAAAAAACATTTAGTTCCACTAGTATTTTTCTAGTAGGCTGCAACACGTCGGCAATAAAATTCCAAAACAGTGGTTGACTTCGTGCGTGTAATAATTGTCAGAGATAAAAATGAAATTAATGAAAACGACAGTGACGGAAATAAAAATGGAAAGTGTCGTCGAAGATAAATTCAGAAATAATAGTAAGAATAATTGAAGTAATAATGCTCTCGTTTTTCGAGGCGCTCCAATTTGCTCGTTTTCAAACTGCATCGAAACAATTTCGTAAAATTGCGAGCTAATCCGTTCCGTGGAAATCGTAACGAAATTTGTTTCCCCCGATGTAAAAATCACGAGACTCGCGTATATTCGAAGCTCTCGTTGATTTATCGCCGCAATCTGCACGCGAACGCTCGTGTTTATTATTATACGAAAGACAGTGTCTTCGCCGTAGCCTTTGCGGCATGCTAATGTTCAGGCGTTCTTAATTCAACCTCGAATCTGGGCGATAAGTAGTTCCGATAGACTAAATATTTAAATCTTTCATTGCGATTACGTTGGCCAGGCTATCGCAATTACAAATCTTCGAACAGAAATTGTTCCTAGCGGATAAAAAGGAATTACCACCCTAGGGCACTGATACCACCCTCCCCTAACGTCCCTGGATAAAATGGATATTTACAACCTTTTTAAAGTGAAATTACGCGCGATAAAGAACGCGGCTGGCCCGCGGGCTAACATTAAAAAATTTAACATCGCGTTGATTACGAAACGCTCGACGAATACTTTTATTTGCACCCGTGGAAGACGATAAAGAGAGAATTCTTTCTCTTAACTTTGATTGGATCCACTGCTTTAGAATTCAGGCATGATTAACTGATTTCAATGTTGATGAAAATATTCAAAGGTGAATAATTTACCTCGTTTCTGTCGTATTGTTTTCGTAACACGGTGGTATAGAAATATTCCTATTTGTTAACGTTTCACTGTCACGGTTTACATGAAAAACAGTGAAAATAAGAATAACAAGAATATACCAGTCACGAGAATTTCTCATGAAATATTTTCCCAAGTAAGGGAATCAAAAATATAACGTACGAGAGGATGACAGAAATTATTTAAAAATTTTGAAGCACACCACTGTAACACAGATTTATTATTCGTCACGTGTCTTGAGCAACAAATAACTCCAGTGGTAATAATTCCATCTCGTTGAGCGTCGTTAGGAACACAGTAAATGAGGAAAACGTAGTTCGAGTAACAATAAGCTACATGCAAGTGGGATTAAACCGTAGAAACGTTTGCGCTCGTTAGTGATATATTTCTTACTACTCCCAGGGACGAGATATATACGCGGTAATTATAACCCAGCTGCTAATGATACGGTTTATATAAATTTCGCTCGACGAAATCGCTTCAGGGCTCCGCGCGTCGCGTAAACTCCGACGAAGAAAATGAAAATTCGTTTGCAGCAGTTCAGGAATCGCGATGCGAACTGCTTTGCTGCGAGTTTTCCTGACTGTCGATAAATGGCCCCTGCGTCAGTCGTTTCCATAAACTTGTACATCAGGTCGCCATTGACACAGATTTGGGAGGAACTTTGAAGTTGCAACGGAACGAACCGTTTCTACTCGATCAGGAAGAGCGACAGCGAAGAAGGCGACTAACAAGGTAAACTCTATGATTTGTATTATTACAAATAAGTTTAAGGTGTTCTTAAAAATTTGTAAGAAATTTAATGCTGGAAATTTAAATAATAGGCCTGGACAAGTTGCGTGACTTACTTATACGCTCAAGAACTTTTGTTTAATATTTAAAAGCATGGCCATTTTTAACATATTACATATTAAGTTTAATCCTTGCATTTTAAAATTATTCTTTGATCGGGATTAAAGTATTGAAATTTTGAATGAAATATTCTTGAATTTTGACTATGCCTGTGCTCATTTGATTGAATATTCTTTTCTCGATTTTAATTAAGTATACAGGGTGTCCATCATGAATGCACTATCAAGTTATTCACTTGAGTTTCAACGACACGAACAAATTCTTCCTGTAATACACGAGAATATTCTCCCTTCACCCTCTGTACAATCCCTCTTCAAACTGCCCTGTCCTCAAGCCAGGAGTGCAAACGCTTCGTCATTGATGGTCCAAGGGGGGCAGTGTACGAAACGGACCCGAGGAAATCTCTTACAGGGGCTCGTAAAGTCCCTGGAACTGTCGTCCAAGTTTCGAAGAAACTGCTATAACCGGCGAAAATACGGGGCCGTTGCCAGCGACGCGGGTCTGGCGACTGATCTTTATCCGATCAGGGAGCGATACAGGCAAGGAATAAAGGTCAAAGTGTGCGGTCAGCGGCGCGAACGATGCTCGAGCAAGCACAACAGGCCGTTTACGGCGCATACTTCACGTTGTTCGCGGTGCTTCTGACGTTGGAGCTCCTCCTTTCGCCGCCTCCACAAGGCAGTCCCGTCCTGAACGGCCCGCCGTTCCCGCTCCTTTCTGGAGACCTCCTCAGCTTCCGGTACGTACATCGTTTCCGGGATTTCCTGCGCCATTTCGGTCCCGGGTGTCTTCCTCTTAATAAAAGGACGAACAAATCACGAGCATCGCGTGCAACCGCGAGCAGACACTCTGAAAATCAAATGGATGTTGTGCTCAGATGCAGGAAACGAGCTACCACGACACCGAGAGGGCTCGATTTTTCGCGGCTCGTCGAGATCCGAGTGGTTATTGTCTGTAGCGATTCCGAAAGAAGGTGAACGAGTTTCTGATCTGGCATTGGGGTCGAGGCAGGAATTATTGGCTGCCAAGGTTATTGCCCCACTACGAGCCATGCTAGTCACGCCTACAGCTCCATACGAGGAAACTGAGACGAAAGAAATTTTATATCTGAGATGAAACACTACGGAGGTATCTTATCTTAAATTTGTTGTCTGAAATTTCTGAACGAAAAATCATTTTAAGTGGCAATAATAAAGGGGATCGTCTTATAATTTACAGGAATCAGCAGGAAAGTAAGATGAAGTGGTGGGGGTAGCAACCTCGGGCGGCCAATTTATCTTGCCTCGACTTCAGGCTATCTCCCACTAATTCAACCTTACAGTGGGATTTTTAGTAACGAAAAGAACCCAGGCAATTTTAGAAGCTAAACATTCGACACTGGATATCGAACAGTTTACAGAACGAAACCAGCGGTTCCGAAAAGATAGCAAGGTCGAATGGCATGACGAGGCATCGGTGTCGTTATCATCTGTTATCGATTTAACAAGATATTATCCTTCTTCGAAGAAACGCGACATCGGCGTGCATACGTTGCGCAGCCAGGAATATCTCGTTTGCACGAACTTATCTTCGAATTGACAGGATGAATGGCCTGAAGGAGTCCCTCCGAGTCTTTCCTCCCTTAAACTTTAAATGTAACGTTTCGGTAACCGAGTTTCTCTCGACATATGACTTACATTTAATCGATAGAGGAACGTCGTTTATTTTCTATAATCGTGCACGTTATATATTCATCCCGAAGGAGATGATGAGCGGTTTCAACTTACCGCGGAGTTCACTGCGCGGGAAACAGGATCGAATAATAACAATTCTAATGAACTCTTGGTTAAACATAAAATGAAGCCGTCTCGTACACGTTTTCTGTTATGCACTGTTTCCGCCAATGTTATTGACGCAGCCGTAGGGTATCGAGGCAATTAGTATCTCCATTTTGGTGTTTTTTTTTTCTGGGGAATATTTATAGAAATGACTGCGTATATTAATACAAGGAAAACAATTAGTCGAACGGAGGTTGTTGCCGCGACAAACAAAAACAAACAACTCGCTAAATTATTCATTAAAATCGAAAGTCTCGACATCGAAATCGTGTCGTCGTTTCATTAAATTGTTGAACGCGTACTCGAAGTTTGGTAAAGTGGACAACGGTAAATTTCACCGTGGTCGATAAAGCTCCATTTATTTTCCAGCGCACTGACATATAATAACGCGAAACGAATCCATGAATAATATAAAAACAAACGCTGGAACACGAAAGTTCGTCTATCGATTTATCCATAAAAATGTCTTTGCAAAGCGACCGAGAGCATTTCGCGACGCGCGGAATGCGAATGGTCTGGGAGGTAAAATGGAAGGACTTCGGGGCATGCTTGCATAATACCATCAATATCTTTTTATCTGGTAGCAACGGCATTGTTACGAGATACTTGGCGAATTTCATTTTCATAACGAAAAAAAAAAAAGAAACTATCGTCGCAACGGCATCCGAGAACTCCTCGACTTTAATGAAAATTTTTCGTTCCAGCTCATCCGCTCGTTTGAAAAATCTCGAATATTAACGAACATTTTTACGGTAAATATTTAACACCCGGGGTTTGGGACTCCAGAATGCCGGGGCGAACAGAACGTTTCGTAACATAAATCATTTTTGAAGGAAAATTAGATTTTAACGAACCATTGGTCGCCACCTCGCGTTTCACTTTCAAATTCCCGGCGGAACTGCTTTATACTCGTAAAAAAAATTAAACCGGTTTGAATAAAACATTCTGTATACGATGAAACCGTGTTACCGGTTTCTAGCGAAAAGGAGAGATCTGTGATCCGTTTCTGCGAGCAGAAAAAATTTATTTTCCCAGAAATATGCAATTTTCGCCAGGCGGTCCACCAATTTTTCAAATAAAAATCAGCTTTGGGGAATATTTGATATTAAAATTGTGTGCTTCGCGGCGTATATGTTCAGGTATTTAAATTTGAACCACCCACGTTTCATAGTTTGAGCGTCAATAACTCCCAAAGATTAGCCTGTTTTAGTTAAAGTATTGAAGCACTTAAATAAGAAATGCTCCTTAAAAGTGCATCGCTAAAAATAATTGAAGGATCAACCGTTACTTTGAGAGCCATTTAAACGGTAAGGACGTAAGAACCACTAAAATATACAAGTACTACTTCCCACCGAGTAGATTCGGATATTTTTAACATCTTCGAAAAGGGGACATATCGATTCCAGGCTCGACTCGTCCTCGCGCAAGAAACAGCCTAGCTATTACTGCGAAGAAGCAACTTTAATACTTATCTACTAAAAATGTAAAAGGAACAACAAACCAGTGACTAAGTAATCATAATTACCAATTACAAATTGTTTACATTTAGGTAAGGTTATCAAGTTGTTTATATATAAAAATCACATTCTAAATACATATTTAACAATCTGTTTGACAGTTCCTTTTTGAATCTCAAACGATTCCGAACTAGAGAATCGATACACAAGACTGTGTCAAATTTGTCTCCACTTCACTGGCAAATTGCTCATCGAACTTCGGCGCTTAATGTTAATTAACATGATAACGTTAAGTCTAATACTTACGGTGCAAGGGACGTTTGGCGTGTCACGACGCCGACCATCCAGCGGCAACTCGCGAAAATACTTGGGTAAACCGATTACATCCGTACAAAAGCTGCTCACCTGACGATGAGAGCACGCGACTGCCAACCGCCCGGGAATCCCCCGTCCGAGTCAGCCACCTTGTTCTGCCTACCGACGTCGATTGCCCCAGCATGCCAGCACATCCCCCTCGACGTACGTCGGCTAGTGTATGCGTCACGATTTACGCCGTTGCCGTCTACCGCCATACTACACGCTACACACCGCGACTCGACCTTCGAACTCCCGCTGGCTCGTGACCAGGGATGTCGGGGTGCACGAAAGTACCCCTAACTTCGCGAAAAATTACGAGGGCTGCGGACGGTGGTTTCGAAACAGGGTAACTGCGATTTAAACGCCCACAAACTCGCTCGCAATGTTTATGCCGTGTAACGGATGCTCGTTTATCAAATTCGACCGATTTCGGGTAATCTGCGTTAGGGATACTTGGAACTGATCCTCTTCATCGCTGTATTTCTTCAGGTCCTCGGTGATTGAGATCAGGAATGTATCAAGGCAGCTTAGTGAAATTAGTGTTGCAAACCGTTTGCGCTCTTTGTTTTACCTACTCCACTATCTTTGTTTTACCTAGATCCACGGTCGCATGCAACTACATAGTTTCGAAGTGGTTTGAAACTGATCGGTTGCGCCGTGTGCGATCGGCCTTACATGACTCCTGCATTGTTTTAATACTGTTTGCAGTATCTCTTACTTCTCATCTATAGGGCCCCGCTGGCCCCCCTCTAGCTCGGGTACCTCGGGGTTGCTAAGTCCGTACTGTAGCTTCAAAAAACACCGCTACAGCCCCTGAGGGCTGATCATCCTTCATCGCTATTTATGCTTCTTCAAGTCTTTAGTGATTAGGATTGCATCGGTCAACGCGTCTCTGTTGGAGTCTTCTTGGTGGTGTTTTAGTAATACTTGCAATACCATCACCAATAGCCAATTAAATATTCATAAGAAGACCATTGGTCACCTATGACTCGGTGAAATTGTCACTCAAACTTCGAGAATTGAAACGCATCGAACACTTGAAGAAGCCTTGTTGTCTTCGTCACTTTTTTCTCACTCTTCGATGATCCACGCTGTAACAGTAAACGGAGAAAATATAAACAAACAGGATTTCGTGCTCGAGTTATGGATTGGACACGAAATTATCGTGCGATGTATTCTTAGCATCGATACGTGCAATCCTAGGACTTGTTTGATCCGCACGGTGTGTACACGTTGTTGAGAAGTTGATGTGAATTTCAACAAGCGTTGCGTGCCATCGCGTGCCACTGACCTTTTGCACCTGGCCATCGAAGGCTGTTCATTAACAAATAAGGAAAAATGGATAACCTACACTCGCATGCAACATGCAATGTTGTTTGTCAGAGAATATCCCGTGCGGTGCTTTCCTTCGCCACTACTCAGTATTTTAATTTTGTACCTTCGACGTATAAATATCCCACAGCCTTTGAATTTCCTTACTTTTACACAGTATTCGCCATGCTTTTGGCACATCACATTTATATACGGTTTCATTAAAATGTTTGGAATTTACTTTCAATTTTAATTTTCCAAACTCTCTACGTCCGCGAATTAAATATTAAAAGGTGAATAAAATAACGACTCGGGATACTCGAGTAGTTTACTAATTATGAAATCACGTCAGGGATTGTCAAAACACGCTGTTAAAATACATTATCCAAGTATAATCCAACTAAATATTTAATACCTTGCATGGAGTGGAGCGAAACATCGAATGGGATAGTTCTATGGTAAAAAGTAATATCGCAGGTGCATATAGATGTGGACAAGAAAACAGAGAAAATCCAGTAGTTTCCGTTGCCAGAAGTGTTCCGTGGAAATATTATCCGTGTTTATTATTATGCTGAGCACCCAGCAGGGCATTCGCAAATGTAAAAACTTTTAGCAATACGAGGATCAAAAGGGAAGAGGGCACTTTTCTAGCCATAATCACTTACTCTAAAATGTATTCAAAATCATTCGAAACCTTCTCCGGGTATAAAGCTTAACGAAAGACCAACTTCCATTTAGGAAATTTTAAATGATCTAAAGATCATTTATCATTTTAAAAGTAATTCTCCAAGTACTCTCGCTCTACACTTACTGGATATTTTGCATCCATCTTACATGGCGTGAAGTGGGACCAATAAAACAAAATGGCGTGTCTAAAATTGAAAGAGTCCAGAACTTTATAGATCGCCGGTAATATCGCAGAGGGTAAAACAGTTGCGTGGATCACGAAACTGTTGGTGGAAACGTGGAAACGAACCAGAGATACCACGACTCCAGCACTTCCAGCTGAGCACGATCGATAGGGGTGAAGTGAAAACAGGGACGTCTCCGGTCGACGTGTATCAGTTACCGATGAAAATATTCCACGCAATATTGTTAACCGAAATCGACGCAAAATGTCTCGAATAATACTTCTCTTAGCCATATGTTGCTTCGCCGGTGTTCGATCTGCCAATCTTGAAGCAGTGAACGATGAGGAGTTGATAAATCTCATAAAAACTGAGAAATATGTGGTAGTGCTCTTCAGTAAGTTTCGCTCCATTATTTAAATACGTGTTTTGACTATCTTGACTGCAACCACCCCTCGAACCCTATGCAATGTTATAAAAACATTACATTAAATCAAAAGAAATTCACTTTTTCAAGAAACCATTCCAACATCTTCGTTTATAACTAAAACTCTTGAGATAACCTATTGTGTGGAGATTTGTAATCATTGTTGATGTTCAACCTTATTTTTTGCTTACAATATACTCTAAATCTTCTAAATATGTACATTTAGCATTCGATAGTTTATCAATCATGATGAATATGAAATATTTACAGCTAGTAAAGACTGTGAGGCTTGTGATAACTATGAGAACGAGGTAATCCATCTACGGGAAGACCTGGTGGACTCTTTGTCTGCCTGGGTTGTCAAAGTTGTGGATAGTCAACTGCTCAGACTTTACAGTGCAGATAAGGAACCGGCACTTGTGTTCTTTAGACATGGGATGCCTTTACTTTATAATGGTATGGAGTCAAAGTTATTTTTATCTAAATGATTCTTCTTTCTTCTAATTTGATTCTTTTTACAGGGCCATTAAATGATGAAGAGATCCTGATGATGTTTACTGAAAACAAAGAGCCTACAGTAAAAGAACTAACAGATGATACATTTGAACACTTAACTCAGGCAAGTAGTGGAGCTACAACTGGAGATTGGTTTGTTATGTTGTAAGTTTCTTTTCTACTTTAACTTCGGTGTATTCAATTTTACCAATATTTCTTATATGCTTTGGTTAAAATAGTTACAGTACAGATTGTGTGGAGTGTGTCAGAATGATTGCAAGATGGGAGGCTGTAGGTGCAAAGCTTAAGCAAAAGGTAAATGTAGCTCGTATCAATAAATATACAACTGGAGCATCCACAGCTAGGAGATTTAATGTTTATGAAACTCCTGAATTCATATTGTAAGTATGCATCATTTAATCAGCACATACCCTTAGGTAAATAGGTTATATCAGAATTATAAATACAGAGTTAAATTCTTTAATATGATTTATTTTGTACTTGTAGCTTCAGACATGGTAAAATGTATCGTTATCAGATACCAAAATATGATATTAACGCGTTTGTGTCGTTTGCGAAAGATTGGTACAAAAATGCGCGTGCTGAAACTGTCCCTGTGCCACAAAGCCCATTGTAAGTATGAACACATTTTAAATAGGATATTATAGCATTGTATTATACATGCTTAATTATGTTTTCAGCGATGATTTGGTGCAAATGATTGCAAACTTCCTTCGTGAAAATCCATGGGTTTTGAAGCTTGGCAGTATGACCATTGGTGTGTTTATTATAATTTCGGTAGTTTCTAGATTCAGGCGCAAAACTCAGACACCTCAGAAAAATGATTAACCGTTTTATGCACCAAAGAGATGTGTTATGGGTACTGTGCCAAACCATTCATATTTGCAATGTTGTATAAAAGCACAAAAATTAAATGAATAAATTTTTTTAACAAATTTACATCGCAATTTTTTGTTTAAATAACAATATATTTTCATAACTTTCTAATCACGTTCAGTACCCATAATATACATGCTGAGAAAAAATGGATTTGTGTACATTACATTCTCAGACATTATATTTTTTATTCCATATAAAATAATATGTATAATAGCTACAAGACTAATTTTTTAACAAAAATGTTTTTTGTTTTACAATAAATAGTCTTCAATAAAGATTATTGCTGTTACACAAAGAATGCCAAAATATTTACCAGATATAGCATTTTCCTCTAAAGAGAAGTGGCTTTAAGGTTATGTAAGTGCTTCACATTTACATCTATATATTGGAAAACTAAATACAAACTGAAAAACAATACGTTTGTTTGAATGTCAATGCATCCACGTTTGTTAACTACCATATACACCCCTTTTATTTTTTTCATTGATAAGCCAGTAGAAAAATAAAGTAAAAATATAAAATATGAAATGCGTCAGGCTCTATGTGTTGTTCTTTAATATAGTGATTTGAAGACTAAGCTTTTAGTTTCATTACACTTCCATTGTCCATAGTTTGCAGTAATGCTGCGAGATCCATTCACAAGACACTCTGTGCAACATATATTACAGAAATTAGCTTTGTGCATTAGAAGTTTAAAATTACATTTATTCCCTGTATGATATTTTTGGTCTTATCAACAGAATATATTGCACTTATTTTAAACATTATCAACTGATATATTTATCCTAAAAACAGTAGATGGGTCAGACAATGCCATTCTGATACTGTTTTCAAACTTTTCTTGTATAGATGAGAACTCCATCATGTTACTTGGTTTGGAATCAATCCAAAACCTATCAAATTCATAGAAAAGATAACAATAAAACTGATGAAAGGCACGAATTGATGGCAATGTTTTGGAGGAATTATAAATATGAGTCTTGGCAGCTCCATCTTTCAACAACCGTAGAGCCATACTGGTTAAATTTATACCAACTATAGCAAATGCATATCCATAACGTGGATGAGTGGAGTGTGATAATACATGTGTTGCTGCACTGGGATATTCTTGAGAAAAATAAACCAAATTCTCTAATCCTAGAATTCCCATTCCACGAAAGTCTGTTTTTGGGTCATCCCCCTGAAAGCCAATTTCTTGCCACTGCTTTGTAACTCTAGCATCTAATGGCTCATAAGGCATTAAAGAATTCCACAGCTGTAACAATAATAATTCATGGCCTGGATTCTCAGCATCATAAGGCGTTTTTCTAAGCTCTTCACATTCTGTGCATAGTTGTCTATAGCCCCAAATTAACTCTACACACTTCCCAAACAATTTAGCAAAGTCAGGATGCGCAGTGGGATTTATTTTCTTAGTCACTAACACTGTCCTAATAGCTTCTTCTAATATTTTACGCTCTGTTTTAGTTGTAATTCCATGCTGATCTGCAAGCTCATTCAAATGAGCCACAAGAGTTTTGATATTTGCATTTCTGGACAACTTAAGAGACTCCTCTATAGCTAGAGTTCTTGGTGCTCCGGATGGTTCTCCGTAACATATTCTTTGTAACTCACACATTTGAGTTGTTTGACGTAACAACCATTTTATAATAGGTCTGAAATACCAGCACACTAGTGACCAAAGATACGAGAGCATGCTTCCTATTAATTAAACACCTTGGTACAAGGAAACTTGTATGAAACCCTCAGTTAACTCCAAGATATGATTAACCTCTTCCCGTCATTGTACTGTCATTCACTCGTCTGAAGATATTAGATTTTCGAACAGCGTAACTTAATACTTTACCGCGTTTTTTGACAAATAAAACGGTTTCTTTTTGATTACCGTTAAGGTCAGAGGCCAATGCACATAACCTGTCCCATTGTAATTGACGTACATGATTAAAATGCTGACTCTGTTGAATGAAAAGTAACTTCGCCCGCGATGCTTTTTCGTGGGCGACGAAACACTCGGTTTCCACGTTACGCTACGGGGAAATCATCGATTTCCTCAAACATTCGCTCACAGCGAACAGAGATCAATAATAACTAGCTAAACTAACGCGATACTGACGGTAGAAGAGGTCACTCACTGCCGTTATCCTGTACCAAAATGCCCCATATAGAACACATACCTGTTTTGAACCGAATTCATTAATTTTCTTTTCGACCCGCACATTAAAGGTATCTGTGGTTCTAACATCGACAAACGTGTGAAAATTGTCCAATACTTCAGCCGTTACTTTAAAGCAAATATTAGCTAATTACCGTTTCACCTTGAGTGGCTACCCTAGCCACTGTGAAATGTTTACACGCGCAAATTGAATTATTTGTTGAACGTTAACATAGCGTAACATACACGCGGAACAATTAGACATTTAGGAGACCTTGTTTATCTCGACAAAATAAATTGAAGAAGTGGAATAATCGTTTACCATACAAGGCCTCGTTTACGGGAAAATCGATTTTGAAATGCATAGGGCACGCGCTGTTGATATAAAAGGATTCTCAAGGTCTACAGCCAATAGTTTATTTTCAAAATAGACTCTCTAACAAATAATGACTAGTACAACAAATGTCTATTTTACGTGTATGTACTTAAGAGAGTAAGGAAAATTTCATGATGGCGGGGAAAAATTAGGTACCCCGTGCAGCCACTATGCGAATAAAACAACAAAACATCATCTTCGCGTTTCATACTACGAAACATGTGAAACGAGGCAACTTCAGTCAGACCCGTAAATGGCAAAAATCCTTAGCCCCTTTTTGCCCTCATTTAAAAATAGCCGGCTTAAACGCGTGCAATAGAAGTCGACGGAAGAGGAAGTACTTGATAAATGGAGAACGAACAAGCGACTGTGTCGGAATCCTCGACGATATGTTCGATCAATAGCGAAAGCTTCCACAATATCGACGATCGGTGTAAAGAACTATCGGATGACGAGCACTGCGAGAAGGATAACACGAATTCGGACTTAGTGTTGGATCTTCGTGACGTAAATCCGTATTGCGAACCAGTCTCTGAGAACGAGTCGTTGGAGAAGCTTTCAGCTGTAATCGAACAGCCGGAGGAATCGTCAGTGATTTTAGAAGATGCTCGATCGTCGCGGGATGATCGCGAGGACAGAGAGTTAGTACAACAGATGCCTATTTTTTCCCCAATTAAATATGAATTATAATACGAATTTACGCCTGCAGAGGTGTAAGCTTGCAACCCGTATCTGCATCAGGTTGTCTGTTGCTAGGGGCGTTTCGATGAAAAGCAATTTTAACCTTATTACGAACCAAACTTTGTATATTAATTATTTTTAAAATCTTATGATTGTTCCGCTTTTAAAAATTTAGTATCATTCTCCGGGATCGCATAGAGTCGCTTCGTGAATTAATGAGGAATCTAAAGGACGAGCTGAAGAGAGAGGTGGAGCTATGGCGAAAGGAAAGAGAAGAGTTGCAACTCTTACGCGAAAAAGATAATGCGATGGCTCTGGAGGAAGCAACTGCAGCTGCACGAGCAGCTGCGGCAGCTTACGCCGTGGAATCACCGCTATCTAACAATTTTGGTAATTTGGGTGTCCTACTTTAATACCTTATCACGGCCGTTATCTTCAATAATGTTGGCTGTTGCTTGTAAGAATAAATTACTCTATTTCGAGGGGTACATCTTGTGTTTTACCCGACCCTGTTTCACGTAAAGTTTTAAAGATATAGACATCTCGATAAACTTATGTTAGGTATGAATTTTGTTTTCTTTTTAGGGGTGGTTCAACTCAAGCTTAAGGGCTGAAACTGCCTTCCAGAATTTCATCCCTTAGTGCTTTCTTCAAAAACTATTTAATATACACAACAGTTTTTTAAGGGGGTATTCTGAATTAGGAGGTCTAAAAAAGCGGTTTATCGTGAATTTTTTTAGGATAGAAAAAAATAATGAATTTTATCGAACTTTTTATCCTATTTTCATACATACTTGAGTAGTATTGAGTAGTAGACGCACATTTATAGAACACCTCACAATTAATACCTCCTATCGGCGGGAAAGATGCAGGTCGTAATTTTGATTTGACACAAAAGAACCAAAAGAAATTTTCATTTTCATACATTTTTCTTCTATGTGAACTAAGAAAACTCATACAAAAAAAATGTTAAACAACTTTTTTACAAAGTTAAAGTGATTCTTTTTACCCAAAGAACTCGTTCTTTTTTTCAAACTTGCAGTAATTTCACAATTCACCATTTTTGCGGGTTTTTCTTAGTTCACATAGACGAAAAATGTATGAAAATGAAAATTTCTTTTGGTTTTTTTGTGTCAAACCAAAATTACGACCTGCATATTTCCCGCCGATAGGAGGTTTTAATTGTGAGGCGCTCTACAAATGTGCGTCGCAGTCGACTCAATTTGAATATTTCTTGTTTAAAAAATTCGTACAGACTACTCAAATATGTATGAAAATAGGATAAAAAGTTCGATAGAATTATTTATTTTTTCCATCCTAAAAAAATTCACGAAAACCCGCTTTTGTTAGACCTCCTAATTCAGAATATCCCCTTAAGAAAATTCTGTGTAGCTTTTACTGGAAAATAACATGATTTATAGATCAGCAAAAAGAAAACTGATAAGATTATTAATAAAAAATCACAACTTTTATATTATTTTGTTTACCGATGTTTATTGAGGAGCACTAAGATTGCTAAAAACACATTTAATTCGATTTGGAACTTTTGAGGATGATTTTTGTGTATCGTAACGATTGCAAAACGGATGAGTCAATCTTACAAAGAATGTTTTAGATCTGACGTCCGAGGACACGATCAGGGAACTAACGATACTCGAGTATGAGAAAAGGCTGGCCAAGTATCAAGACCAGTATTCGTTTAGTCAAGCGGAGAAACGATATAACACTCGTTGGAAAATGATCGCGAGCGCCTACAAGCAGAAATTGATCGAAGTTGAACGACTCTGTAACGAAGAGCTGGAAAAGGTTCAGCAAAATGCGAGCCACCTTCAACCGCTCAAGGAAATGGCATCGCAATGGTACACCGACGAAAAAAACCACGGCGACACGATTCGACGATCCGAATTTGGCGCCAGTGTGGACAAAAGCGCCATTTTGAACGAGGAAAGCGCGCGTGGGAACAAGTTTCAAAGCATCGACGCGGAAGTTAACATGGCGCCCGAGATATTCGTTGCCAGATTTAAATCGGAGAATTTGGCAAAAAACGATAGATACTACCCACAATTTTAACTCTTACTTTCTACATATATATTTGTACATTAAACATTTATTACGCCCTTAGTGCGAACTCATTCGAGCAAGATTAAAATTTTTTATAACTCTTCATTCGTTTTGAACAATTCGTCGACTAGTTCTACTAATTCACCGAACACTAGTACTATATAGTACTTACCTTTTTAATGTCTTATTCAAGGAGATGAGAAGTCCTAGCGAAAATATCTTCACAGCACAATTTAACATACCGTTTCGCAAGCACTACCAACGAAGGCTGAGACTGTTCAAGTAGTTTAACACATACTTTGAATATTTCTTTGTACTTTGAAGTGAATATACAGTAAACTTTGAAGTCAGAAGACAATCAGCTTCTTATGATGTGTACGAGGGAGAAAATTAAACCCAAAAACCGTTTTTAATACTACGTGAAACTGTGCAGTGCGATTTGAATACGTGATGACACGATTGAAGCGAGAGGCGAGACTGAAAGAGCAGGACGCAGACGTAGAGGAGCGCCACGGTAGTGGAGGAGCGTCTTGTAGGAACTATAGTTCCTATAGCTCGTGCTACGCGGCGCGTTCTTTTCGCATAAATTTAAAACGCTATATTCGTGTTAGATGTGTTGTTGTTAAAACAAAAGTAATTAATTCAAAAGACATCCTATCGGCTAACATCGTTTATTAACATTGCAAATTTAAATTATATTCGAAGCCTAGGGTTTTGCCCATTACTGGTAAATATATAAATAAATTGTAAATTCCATGAAGACTGTATAAGGAGATCCAACTCCCTAAGAAAGTTACTAGAAAACTGTTATCAAAATCCCGAACTTGAAGTTATGAATATTTCGTCCACTCGCGGCGCAAATACGCACAGACTACGATATATACAGGGTGTCCCAAAAATGTTGTAACATCTTAAAAGGGGTGGTTCAGGGGGTGATTTGAAACAACTTTTTCCTTAGCGAAATGTTGTCCGAGGCTTCGTTAAGGAGATATTAACAGAAAACACTGACCAATCAGAGCGCGAGTATGCCAATGGAGCGCTCGCGGTAGCGTATGAGCGCGGTCGCCTATCGCGTAGCCTACGCTCAACCGGCATACTCGCGTACTGATTGGTCGGGATTTTCGCTTAATATCTCCTTAACGAAACCTCGGACAATATTTTCGCTAAGGAAAAAGTTGTTTGAAATCACCTCCTAAACCAACCCTTTCAAGGTGTTACAACATTTTTGGGAAGCTCTGTATATGTCATATGTGTATGATAATCATTGAGCTCTATCCTAATAGGGATAGCTCAATGCTCCTTATACAGTCTTCATGTTTATATCCTACAGTCTCACCTATCGTAGCGCTCTTTGTCGCATCGCTGCGCAGTTACGTTGGCAGGACCGTTACAGTGTCGAGTTCTTTGGGAAGTTCTAGTTAATTCTAGAGTTCTGATTACACATTCAAATCATTTACGCGTACGCGCCGTCTGTTCTTACGTTTCTTGCTCGATGTATACGTGACGTGGTGACTGGTGGTGACCAGTGGTTGGAGATATAGCCGAATGGTTATTGCCGGTTTTGTTGTGTAGTGTAACGAAGCTGGAAACTGTTTTGTTTAGTTGATTAACGTAATTTTCGTAGCAAACGATTGCAACCATGATGCAGCATGTATTTGACGATGTACGGCGGATGAATAGACGACAGGTAAAGATATTCTTCGATATCGGTATTCAAAAGTTCTCGTGTGCAAGTACATATGGTCGATTGACTATGATCTAAAAGCTGTTTTTGACTTTACTTTTTCAGGTTCTCTATCAGGTGCTGAGTTTTGGCATGATCGTTTCGTCTGCTTTAATGATTTGGAAAGGATTGATGGTCGTAACAGGCAGTGAAAGCCCAATCGTGGTGGTGCTCAGGTAATTGAACACGTATCCTAACAATCTTTGACGCGTCTTTCACGCGAATTAATTTCTCTTTTGAAACCTGAGGTTATCGATTTTTATTAAATATCGGGTATTACGTTATACTTTTGTGTACCGTTTTATGAATTCGCGTAAATAGAATGTAAATTCTATTAAATATTATATGACATACATAAAATGTCAAGAAAAACGAGGTTGACAACAAAAATCCATGCTTATAGACTCATTAATCTAAGTAGCTAGTGCAAAGTTATCGTGAATTTAGAATTTAATTTTGGAATTACTTATGCATGATCGTGTGCGTACTTTATTTATACTTTCATAAACAGTTCATAAGGTAGATCTGCTCAATTTTACCAATCCTATATTTCATTGGCTTTTTCCATGCAAGTTTTACTGTTAGTGCAATATTCATATGAATTTATGCCTCAATGTTATAGTGGCAGTATGGAGCCAGCATTTCACAGGGGGGATTTGTTATTTTTAACCAATTTCCAAGATGAGCCAGTCAGAGTAGGAGAAATTGTTGTCTTTAAAGTTGATGGTAGGGATATTCCAATTGTGCACAGAGTACTCAGGCTACATGAAAAGTAAGTATTATATAGAAGTATTATATAGATGTAGATTATATAGGCGTATGCTAAGTTATTCTACAAAAACTAATCCATTCTAGGCATGGTCAAAATCATACTGTTAAGTTTCTAACAAAAGGTGATAATAATTCTGTTGATGATAGAGGTTTATATGCCCCGGGTCAGTTATGGTTAACTCCTAAAGATGTTGTTGGTAGAGCGAGGGCTTTCTTACCATATGTAGGGATGGTTACTATATTAATGAATGAGTATCCCAAATTAAAGTATGTGGTCCTGCTATCGTTGGCACTGTATGTGTTGGTACACAGAGACTAAGAATATTTCATATAAAAAAGTTATATGAAATAGAATACTGTTGAACATCTATAAAAAATACACATGTGGAGCTATGTACAATGTGATTTTATGTCTTGTTCATTTCATACCACTTGAAAAACCTTTTGTATACAAGGGGTCAATGATGTAACAGTTCTGCGAAAATGTTTATATTTACAATAGTAATAAGAAAATATTAAGGTGTGTATGTATAGCTCCAGTACTTTTGTATTGTATTGAGAGATGGTGTCCTGCCATTACTGGCAAAATTGAATGTATGAACATCTTTATTTCTTTAGGTAATATTGCTGTTGTTTTGCCAAAATTCATTAAATTTTTTAATTAATAGACACTAAAAATTCCAAGTTCACTATGATACTCTTTTAGAGCTAACAAAAAATGCAATTTTTTCATTGTTAAACATTTAATGCATTCCTTTACATGAATTGTTATGAATGTACATAAATGTTTGTTAAAAATATAAGTTACGGAAATATTGATTATTCAGGTAGTTTCTCCATATAAAAACATTATATACTTGCTTAGTGTTTAAATTATATTCTTATAGAAATGTTATCATAAACCACAATTAATAAAATTTCGAAGTAATTTTTATATAAATTTTATAATACATTGTAATAAAATGAAATCGTATTTGAACCTTATTTTTACCATGAGCATTAGTTAATGATTTTTGTCAACACAGCAATGATATGGACAAGATGTAACTGAACTTTAATTAGAGTTTTGATGCATAAATTATTTTTAGTATACATTACCACATAGTCGAAATGTAAGTAAAGCTATTACTACAATTGTTTATTCATCATTCTTTTCCCATCTGCGTATTGTTAAGGATACTATAAGTTTCATTGTTTAGTAAGTTTTCTAAATAATTAAGGAATCCTCAGGCATTTATTACTAGTTTTATTTTTAAAGTATCTTGTGTATTTTAAATGACACATTACCAAGATAGTTGCATAGCAATGGTGATTGAACATTGAATTATATTCAATGGCTCTGACTATTTGACAAAAATCTATAAACACTCTGTATAGAAAGGAAAAAAAATGACACAGGAAATTTGAGAAGATTAACAGTTAAATGTATATACTTATGTAAGTTTTTAATATTTACTGCACATAAGAGTAAGCGGCATCTTCTCTATCTCCTCCATCATGGCAATATCTGTAGATAATATTTTTATTTCACAGACAATGAATGTTCTAAAAGGTTGACAACATCTTAGGTCGCGAGGTACCATAAGTAACGATACTTGTTTGTAGGTAACTCTTCTAAACACCTTTATGTGTTATGTGTTTAGTTCACAGCAATGTAATGTTTGTCTCTGACTATCGGAAATTATAAAATAAATTTATAGCATATGAATTCCACACAACGTATCACCTTTATTCCTAGTAGCTTAAGTATATTTGTGGTTTCGTTTTCTTGTATTGTATTAAAAGGGTTCTTCTTCGTTTTTTTTTTTTTTACGATTATATATAAATATACAAGCAGTTCGTTGTTTCGTGCATTCGTACGCACACGTTTTATTTTGGATATGTAATATGTAGGTATAGAAATTGATTAGCGACGAGGCTCCACTTGAATCCACGTTTCTTTCGGTGTAACGATCAAACCGGGTAGCTTATCTTCTGGTTTTGTCGGTTGACCCTCTACAAACGACAAATTAAAGTTTTGCATCAGCGCTGCAAACATTTCGAAGATATTGTATCTTGCGAAAGTTTCTCCTGCGCACACGCGGTGGCCTGCAACAAAATTTTGTATCATTGTTGGCTTGCATCGTTGTCGTTCTCACAGCTTATTATTACAATTAATGTTCAAAAAATTTGTTGCATACCAAAGCCAAAAGGAAACGAGAGATCCTTGCCCAATAGCCCGTTTTCATTGAGAAATCTTTCAGGTCTAAAATTCTCTGGATCGCCCCATAAGTCAGGATCTTTGTGCATCCCCGCTAAGTTTGTGATAACTAGTGTACTCTTGGAAACATTATATCCACCTAGGGTAGTGTCCTTTAATGTTTTATGAAACACAGCAAACGGCGTCAGAGTTTCGTACCTGAAACTCTCGCGTATCGTTGCTTCCGTGTATGGCAAACTAGAATGATAACATGTTAGTCTTTTCGTTTCAAGAGTATGCTAATATATGTAACATACTTCTGCCTGTCTCCCCAATTAACGTGTCTTCCAGTTCCAACCACTGTGTCTATTTCCTCTTGCACCTTTCTAATGACTTCCGGGTGATGCATGACAAGTTTAATAAGGTGGACAACTGAACTTGGCATCGCTGATAAAGCTGGGAACATCATGTCCACTAGAGTCATAATCAACTGCTTTTCCGAGAAAGTAGACGTTACATCTCGTTTCTTCATTTCCTTCAAGTATATATCTACCAACCCCTTGTCTTCATACGAGACTTCTTGTTTACTCAAATATTTCTGAAACGTGGCTTTATAATAATACAATAAAAAACAAGTGAATCGAACAAATTTTAATCCACAGTGTATACCTTGACGAAGTTTACTATGCGGTAATTTCCTTCCATAATGCTCTTGTAACCGAACATATCTCCGAAATACTTGTAGACTTCTCTTTGGAAGATTGCTGCACCTGTGGTATCCGCAGCCCTTTGGAATATCATAGCAGACTCGCAAAGGTATCTCACCTTATGGTGTTCCGAGCGATCGAATCTGTACCCAAACATTATGTTCCATATACTGTTTGCCGAGTAGGGAAACAGGATGTCTGGGAAAAGCGCGTAACCTTTCTTCAAGAATGTCTGAAAGTACATAGGAATCACTTGTGGACCAATAAATTTGTATAGGGAAGCCCCTTGTTGCGTTAGGTATGCTTAAGGGGGTATTATCGTCTAGAAGTTTGTTTTTTCAGTAATTTTTAGGAATTAATTTTGCGAAAACTATCGAACCTACAGTACCAGGCTTTTTTATGCGTAATAAAACACGTTTCAACTAACAGCACACATTTTTATGAAATACTTCATTGAAATCTATACAAGTTATGCGCTGTTATGCAGATTGTGGCGTAAGACGCTCGTTCAATCGGCCGCACAGGCTATGGCAGTTCTAGTTGTTTGAGACAGAAAAACAAATTTTTTTTTCAATCTATATAAATGTAGTTATCGTCTGAACTAGAATCAAGTAAGTACTCAATTTTTTATCGGGATCGCAGCTGTTTGAAAATTAAGGTTTAATTTTCTCGGAAAAGGGCTAAGAGCAGGGCGAAAATATTCAAGCTATCGGTATAATTCTAGTTCAGACCATAGGTGATGGTGCCCTCGAAACGTGTGTAAAACCAGAAGTCAGTCGGTCCAATATTTGTTGAGAAAAACGTGCGCCCGACTTGAAAAATGTCGTTTCGAGAAAAACGCGTTTAAAGTTTGCTATACACTTAGCACTAACATTGGTGAACAGCCTTTGAGCCTCTGTAACTATGAGAGCTCTACGAATTTCAAATGAATATTTTAGAGGCACTTTCTCAAAACCCCAAATGATAAGAAAATGCAAAAGAAAAAAATCGAATTTTTGAAATTTCTAGACGATAATACCCCCTTAATTCGTGTAAGTTTTCTAAAAGAAGACGCTATCATTATTACTTCAAATAAGTCTTGTTAGTAACGCGTATGTCAAACATTAACATGGTCTAATAGTTTTTTCTAACTTAATGTTTATTTTCAAAAGTACCTTTTCTGTTTCGTTAATGGGCCCCTCTTTCAACATATCGATAAGTTGCGTAATCTCCTCCATTGCGACTTCTTCGTATTTATTATGTCTTCTACCGAACCCGAAATCCCTCATGTGTCGGAGAGCAAATCTCCTTTGTTCTTGCCAAAACAATTCCTCGGTGAAGAAGATTCCTATTTCAGGCAAAACATAACGCGTTGCTTACTTTATCGTGAGAAAGTTAAAGGGAGAAATACCTAATTTCTCTCCGAAAGCCCTCGCCTTCGCGACGTGGAGGTCGCTGGGTCTGCCATCGAAGTCCTCTTTCTTGAATACTTCTTTGATACTTTCGTAGTCATTTGCAATGATAGTATAAAAGGGACCTAAGTAGCATGCGACAACTTTCGATTTCAATTTATTCACATAATAAGTGACACTCTTGTGAGGAAATTTGTAGTTCCCCCACAGTAGGTGCCAGTAAGATCCCATAAAAGGTATTCGCGGAAGACCTGATAAATATAAGAAAACATTGAATTTTTAGTAGATCTTTTTCACGATATAGTATACATTAGAAAGTAAAAGTTGTTTGAAGACTTTGTTGACTATTAACCGGAGCAATATTAAATAATTAAAATAAATAAAACAAGAACACGATAGTACGTGTTATTGAGTGAAGCTTACATGGTGGTGTGTTTGGTGGTGTGTTTGGTGGTGGAGTAGTGATGAATAAATAAAACTTGTATCCTATGAGGACAAGTAATATAACAACAAGGAGCGGCGACATTCCACCGCAAGTGTTAAACACGAACTGATTTCTATACTACTATGTCTTGTGTTATAAATGGTCCAGCCACGTACTTATCGTAAAGTGGTTGTCATAAAGCAATATGTATTAAACGCTGTACGTTCTTATAAATAATTGCCCTTATCTTCTCGTTCAAAGTCGACTCCTTTAACTTTCTAAAATACTAATATTAAGTAATAGCTATCATTCTAAAATGAATGTTCCAAAAACATATTAAATGATAATCAAGTGATTTAGTTTCAATTATCAACATAGTCAAGTTGTTTCAGCATTATTATCAACTTCGATAGATTCGCGCCACAATTTTTTTCTCGGTTTAAACGAGCTTCACTTTCGCTATCACTTCTTATCATTCTCGATTCGGAATGTTTGAAGTAAACAAAGTAAAATACCGAAAGAAGAAGAATATGAGATAATCGATGTTTTTTTTCTTTTTTTCTACCGATTGTAGTCCATTGTGACTAAACAAGGAAATATTATTCCTGTGATATGCAGTAGAAATGATTCACGTTTTGTTCGAGGTATAGGGATATTTGAAGAAAACATATTCTAACAAAAATCTTTATTTTACAATACAAATGTACTATACATTTATTTTTTAAATCACAAATAAGGCGTCTAAGTACTATCCATTATATTTTATTGTATTATATCCTAAGAAACTACAAAAAATAATGTTTTCTTTTTTTTTAAATAATGTGGCCCATAATTTGTTAGACTTGGTTCTAAAACAGACTTGTATAGTTCACTCACTCGAAGTATTTGGTATCACCTAGGCATACTACTTGCAAACTATTTTTAATCACCGATCGCATCCGATCGTCATTCATAACGGCACAACCTACGTTCGGGGACAGTTTATATAACAAACAAATGCAGTCCTCCAAATTTTGCATTATTTCTTTATCAAATACTGGTGTTTCTGTTAAATCAAAATGCAATTTCAAGAATGCCGTGTACAAAGGTACGCAGTGAGCTGCCACGCGCAGGTGAAACATCAAAAGGAAGGTCTTGGCAGTCTACAAAAATCATATTTTATTTATAAAGGTGTTCGACGAAAATAATCAAAATTACGTCCGAAAATAGTTACCTCCAATGTTGCTTTCAACGTTTTGAGGTCTGTATGATGTTCGCAGTATTCCGAGAGTATTCTAGTTAACCTCTCACACCATTTTGCACAGCCAATATTAGTTAATAGTTGAGGCAAGCTCATCATGTAAACACGCCTCAGTTCCACGTTTTGCTCAAATTCCATGTTATCTAACAAGACAGCTAGAACGTCGTCGCGTTGTGTCCACTGTAATAATACATAGCATTAAAAGATCTACATTTAAATTAACATACATCTCAGCTTTGCAAGAAAACTTGTTAATTATATTGGTATTCTTGTAAAGTTGCAATATCTATTAACTCTGAAGAATCTTACTTCAAACACATTTAATGTATTATCCCAGTGTTCGATAGTAGCTAATAAACTTGACATACACATATATACCAATATCACGTATTTGGCTTCTCTCTGATGTGTTAAATGCTCTAAAGCATGAAATATTACTTTGGCATATCCAGTATCAATCAATCCCTTCTTCTATAGACAGAAATGACATGAATGAGCAACCCAGTATATGAGTACTATCAGATAATAAACATTTCATATGAAATTGTTTTTTACCAAATGAGAATGCTGCACAATTTGATGTAAACATTCAAGACCTATCACAATATTTTCTGGCACATAGTCATCGATGATTATTAAAGCTGTTGGAAGAACATTGCCAATATGGTCGTATAAACCTGGTTTCTAATAAACAGAGCACAGATATTAGGGGAGACTCAAGCCTATATACTCTAACTAATTCTACGAACCTCAATTTGATACAAAATCCATTTATAACATGCTACAGCTGCTGGATAAGCTTTCCAAGTGTCTTTCATCAACTTTGGTCTTAACGTTAACAATACTGTGGTAAAGTTGTCTTGCTCTGTTAAAACTTGGGAGATGCTTTGACATCTGTACAATTCTGACACTCCACTGAGTAGTTCCTTGGAGATGGAAACAGACTCTGCGGTGTTCCAAATGTTTTTCTCGTGGTGTTCCCCAGCAAGTAACAACAAGTTAATAACAAAAGTTCTAACTACCGACGAGTTCAAGTCTATTGGAGCATTCCCTTGATCGCGACTGTGAATGATATGCTGAAGCATGCACCTGATGTTTCGCAAATTTCTGTCTACTATTTGCCTGTACTCTCTAAAGTCTTTTTCCTCGCATGGTCGGCTAGCACCGACTGTCTTTTCAGGCACGTAACTTTTCTGAATAAGATCGATACACGCCGACCACAAACCATCCTGAGAAAAATCGCCCGAGATTTTCAGAGCCTCAAGTTCTTTCAGAAGGTCATTCATTTTTGCGAAGTGCTCGCAATGAAGTCTCAGCGAGAAATAACGATCGCCACCTCCCGAAATCAACTTCTCCGCGACAATTCGTTGGTTTCACGGGTGCACACCGTCACTGTCATTTTTCAAATCGTAGTGAACAGTAGCACATTGATCGAATCCGACGCTCACCGATCGGAAAGGGACAATATAATCGTTCAACCTTTTCACGAACCTCTCGCCTACGAATGTCCTGTGCTTACGATCAACAATCAGAACGTACCGACAGTTCTTGTACACGCTCTAACATGTGTTTGGTCGAAGGAGGCCTCGAATTTATTGGACCATCAAACGTGTTCGGTACAACAACGGCACGAAGAGTTTGTTTCACTCCTCTAGCTGTCGTGCAAATTTACAATGTAATTGTTGTATTTTGTAATATCGTTCGATGCATCGAAACAATGATCGATACCAAATTCACGATTCTCGAAGTATCTGTCATTTTTTCATTACCGTACGAGCTGTCGTTCACCCAGTGACAACGATTCTTGCCGTCAGAGTGGAAATTCACTAGATCGGATTAATCCCCTGGTTTAAATTCCCCGCCAGTTAATGCGCAATTGTGGCTCTAGATGGAGCCACCATGTTGTTCTATGCGCAGAATCATCACACCGAGCAATTCATTTATTTTTTCTATGGAAGTACAGCATTCCGGAAGTATCGTTATATCCTTGGACTTAGTATGAGTTATTCTATCCATGAAAGATTATTTATTAAAGAAATAGAATATAACGCCACAAACGTCACAGTGGCGTCATCTCGCGTGAGTTAATCGTTCGTCTCTGTCGCGCGTGGCCGTTTTTTCTTTTGTTCGCGTCGTTTTACCATGTCTTTGTCTATTCTTTGCACGGGTGTACAGCTGTCATCGCCGTGCTCCGAATTTAATGGAGTCTGGAAGAACGTTTGTGTCGTAAAAGCGAGGAAATTCCGATGAACGCCGTCCAGTAGTGTATCCTTGTATATTTTGCAAAGTTCGTGTTGAGTGTCGTGTCGCGTTTACGTAAACCGTGCTCGTTTGCTTTCCGTCAAATTCCGAGAGCCTTGGTAATTATGAATTAATGAAGGTGTAGTAGCTGGTAGTTACGATATGGCTGAGTACCGTTAGTTCATTTTCTATTCTTTTCATATCATTTATCATGTCATTTGGTGTTTCATTCTCGACCAGACGACATTGGAGTCGATCGTTGAGGTCTCGCCTCCATCTTGCTTCCTGCATGCAAGACACCGCCCTTCAAACGGTTCTTATAGATGTCAGTTACTTATTTTCACGTTCGAACAGAATTAATTTCACAGAAAGGCGTTTACAGATTTACCTGTATCGTTTAAAGCCCATTGTACGGACTTTTCTGAAAGTTACATAACCTCATTCTCGTCAAAATCAAACGAATTTGTGCAGTTCGTGATTGTTTGTATATTGTTCATCCAAATTCACTTTGTGTTTCGTTTTGCTGATAGCAAGTAATATCGTTTGAAGCACGATGATTTTCCTATCTGCTCCAAGAATTCAGAGGTTCCTAACTGTGACCCCTTTCTAAACCTTCACTTTATATCTAACCCCTGTAGAGTTGCTAATAACCACGTTGGGAACCTTGATCTAAAGTATACAAGTAGTGAACATATCTTTACAAATCTGACCAATCTTTACTCTGGTTCTCTCAAGGATCAGGTTCTTATTGTGTATCGTCTGGAGTAGGCAGTGATTCGGAAGTCATGGCAGAACTAGCCGCATTTCTTGGTCAAGAAATCCCTGAAGGGAGAAGCAACCTTGCAGATAATCATATAAATCTTGAACGAGTTGCTGATTATTGCGAGGCAAATTACTTTCAAGCTGAAAATAAAAGAATAGCCTTGGAAGAAACAAAGAATTTTACAACTCAGTCCTTGGCCAGTGTAGCCTACCAAATAAATACTCTTGCCTATAATTTTTTACAATTGCTGGATTTACAAACGTCCCAACTGGCTGAGATGGAGAGTCAAATGAACCACATTGCTCAGACAGTCATGATACACAAAGAGAAAGTAGCCAGAAGAGAAATTGGAGTTTTAACATCCAACAAGATTACAGTACGTCAGTACAAAATTATTGCACCCGCAAATCCTGAGAAACCAATTAAATATGTGAGGAAAAGTATAGATTACACAGTCTTGGATGACATTGGTCATGGAGTACGTAGTAGTGGCACTCCTAGGAGTAAGCAACGCGGTGGTAGTCAGGGTAGTGTTCAAAGTTTAGGAGCAGCTTCTACTGGTTCTGGATTAGGTGCTGCTATGGTAGGACCAGCTCCTACAACCAAACCACCTACTCCTCCTCAGACAGTAAGAACTGGTGAGTACAAAATGGATTAAACGTCGATTTTGTATTTATCACGCAAGGTTAATTTGTCTGGTGTAGGAACATTGAGCAAAGGATCACGAGAATATAGGACACCACCTGCGGTAGCTCCACCTCAGGTTCCTAGTCATTATGCCCCCAATTACCCATTGGGACATCCGAGGAGAGAACGTGGACCTGGTTATAGTACCTTGCCTTTACATGCCCATACCACGTCTCACGGTACCCTTAACGCGAATCACAGTGTTCACCCCAATGCTGTAGCTCAACATACCTCACCACCCCAAATAGGTACGGTTCATCCGTTACAAAGTCATCCACAAACACCACCACCTGCACCACCTAGTGTAACAGCAGGGTATGTTCAGGAACAACACAACAGCATGCCTCGTAAGTAACACACGAGTTACTACATATATTATGATGTACAATAAATAAGAAAGAATCTCAGACATTGTTTAATGTCTGTTTCCAGCTCCACCTTCTCCACTGGTCGGTATAACTGGCGATATGGCGGAGTACGGTGGTCACCACACTCTGCCGCACAGACTGACACATCAAGTCAGTCGGAGTAGTGGTGCAAGTAGCCCACCGTTGCCACCGCCGCCGCCTCCCGAACAGGATGAACACTCGCAATTCGGTAGACCCATACAGTCCAGTGGGGCTATCATGCCTATAGTGCCAGACGAGGAAGACCTGCCTGGTTGGGTGCCAAAGAATTACATCGAGAAAGGTACGTTGCGATGTGTTTAAGCGTTATAGATCTTTTTTTTTACGCAGGAGCGAACTATAATGAAGTATTACACTTTTAGTGGTTGCAATTTACGATTATTACGCTGACAAGGAAGATGAATTGAGCTTCCAGGAAAGTTCAGTAATTTATGTATTGAAAAAGAATGATGATGGGTGGTGGGAGGGGGTCATGGATGGTATAACGGGTTTGTTTCCCGGAAATTATGTAGAGCCCTGCGTTTAATAAGTCCATCACGACATTGCATTTGAATGTATCAAAATTGTGAATGATCTTTGTTCACAGAAAGACTGTAAAATTGAGGGACGCAACCGAATCCCTGGTTTTAATATCTTATTTAGTATATCGATAAGCGTAGCGTTAAGGTCGATCGTTACAACGGTGTGGAACGGTGCGACATAGAACGATAGACGACGCAATAAAAACTGTAAACACAGATACTTCCTGAAACAATCTCAAGCATCACGTGACTTTTCTAAAGAAAAAAAAATCAAACTAAATAATCTTCGCATCGATACGATAAAGTGTATTTTTTGGTAAAATAGTATCGCTAACGTAATCTTCGGTGATTATTTTACCTCGATTCGCAACGGATCGTATTTACATACGTATATACATATAGGTAGATAAAGATCTGTAATTATCATTCATCTATACGGTACGTTAGCGGTTGAACTGTATTTATGTAACTTAGGTGTAATCGAGGTGGCGTTAGCTATAGGCTAACGTGCAATCAAAATACCAAACGTCCTGTTCAACGAGAATCCTAGCGCCTTGCGTCGACCGCAAACTTTGTAACATGAATTGCTTTCAGGAATCGAATGCATCCTTCCAATGGGCGCGTAGGCGTAACGAGTTTATTTTAATAATCGATAGTGTATATTTACTTCAGTATTTTATTTATCGCAAAGAAATAAAGTAGAGAAAGGATCCTTATGCTGCAAAGGATCACCTCCAATCCTGTTCGTGACGCCAGTTCATTGTGTATCCATAACTCGGTCGATTAATGTACGTATCGTTTAGGTTTCGATCATTTTCATTTCACCAGGCATTTACGCGGTGCTTAGCCACGCGAAGCTGAGTGCCCTGCACAATATTCGTACATTGTGCGGCGCTAATTAAGTCATTAGCGAACTATTAAAACAGATATAAGTATCGTGTAATTGGCTACTTAACGTACCAGACATGTCCTCTCTCGTTTCCCTTTCCATGCTCCCTGAGATGCTTGCATAGACAATAAGAACCTCGTTTCCCCCGAGGATTACGCATTTCGAAGTAGGGTGGCATGTTTTCACGAGTGGAACGAAAATGTGGGAGTATGGAGATTTTTTGGGATCGTCGAACTTTTTTAACGACGCGTTTTTAGCTGTCAGTGATGAAGGATGCAAGCGAATGTACGAACTACGATTGTATTTATAATCAAATAAACGAAGTTGCAATACAATGTGGAGTGATTTCCATTCATCATTTGCAATTTCCCATAGGTTACAGTCTTCCGTCTTGAGTGTAACCCTGGAAAGTGTGAGCAAACCCTAAAAAATAGTGTAGGAGTACGTGCGAAATATAAGGTACGGGAGATTCGAATCCATGATCCTGGGATCCACAGTCACCTGCTTTACCTACATGACCAACCTCGCACTCACTGAGCTATGTAGTTCAGCCTCCGCACCCTACGAGTTGTGTTTCCATATGATTCCATCTTCTTGGATACAGGAGGCACGGATACTACAGTGATGACGTAGAAAACGACGTAGCGGAGACAAGAAAAAAGGAAACGAGGAGGTACCTGTGTTACAAAATGAATTGTAAGTGTATTTGCGTGATGGGACTCTGGTCGTTACCTGATTTATCTTTATTTATTACTTTCCGATTTATTCATTATACCGTCCATTGTTTAGGCAGTTGGGATTTATGGATCTACTTAACAATCGAATCGTTTAGCCTAGAAATACCTTCTAGTTTGCGGCTGCACGCAAAACAGTTCCTAATTCCTTCTGAAATCGACTGACTTCGGATATCGTAAATTGAACGAAATGCACTTGGTCACGGAACGGGAACGCTTGTCATCTTCGTGCGATCGGTGTTTTCGGTTTGTGTGTCCTATGAGAATTGTTCGATCGATTCACAGTAGTCTCCGCTTTCAAGTGGCAAAACTTGGATCGTTGGATTACTCGAAAGTGAAGTAAACAACGATCTTTGTCGACACAAGTTAGTAAGACTTGAAGACGAGGTGATTTTATCTCTTGAATCCAGAGTAAAAATTGAATCTTGAAAGCGGGTATGGTTACGAATGGGATCCTTTCCCGAGAAATTAATTTCCGTTTGTTATTCAGTACACGCCATTTTAAAGATTACGTCTTTGAACAGAAAGGAAGGCATTAATCGCGAAACCGCTTGAAGCGCTTCCATCTTGCACGAGATTCCTTTTTGCGATTCGATTCAGTGCTCGGTTAAATTATTTCCCAGATATGCGCGGCGATTTTTCCGCCTATACACGAGTAAGGAGCACAGGGAACAGCTTCCCTCTGCAAGCGTTCCCTCTTTTAAGCCAGTAATGACACCCTTGGGACCCAGTTTTGTGCAGTTACGTACGCAAATTCACGCTATGCCTCGGGAGAGCGAGAGAGACACCCGTGTCTCGTATATCCGGGATCTTCGTGAATTTTTCCATTTTCGTGGCGTACGTACCGCGAGATGAAAACAGGGCGTGCAATTTTGATAGCCGAGCGGCAAACTATCCTCCTATGTCACGTTTAAAAGAGGTCGTGCAAAAATAAGACATCGCTGAAGGGTGCGGAGGAACATTATTTTTTATTATTATTCACTCTCGTAATACACCGCGCCTTTGCGTTTCCCTTTTCACCGTGCTGAAACCGTCCTTTGGAAATTTCAATTTAAAAACGCCTCTCGCTATCCACGCCGAGATATAACAAGCGGAGACGACGGGACGATGATCCCTGGAAACTTTTATTTTCGAGAGGGTTGCGACCAAAGATTTATTCCTTGTCTTTTTTTTCTTTGCAGAATCCGCTAGCCTGCTTTCCAGCGTACCGATGGCCTCCATTTTGTCACGTGACAGCGGTGACTACTGTGCTCGGCACGCTTCAACGAGTTGAGCTCCGAAATGGATTGCCCTAAACAAATGTATAATTTTCACAGGTCACGTGTTCCATCCTGGCGTTCGAATCGTCTGGAATTGCTGATGACGCGAGGAGTTCAGCGATGGACGATCTTCGATAAATCCGATGAAAACCGCGAACGATTGTGCCCAGCCGATAAGCAAAAGCAGAAAATTTATTCGATATCGAGGAAACGCGGTACGCTTTATCAGGCTTCCTGGCGACTGGATAAATCTAAGGAGACGGAGTTGGCGCACGTACAGCCAGCTATCTGATCTAATTCTCCAGATTGATTATCCCCCGGGTACCGGCAGCCAGCTCAGACCCATCCTCGCTCGGCTTGTAACAGAAACCGCTTCATTTGATTAATACCGATTTCCCCGGGCAGTCGCGACCAACTTCCCGGCCTCGATATCCCCTTCCACGTTCTCACCTGTCATCCTGTTCGTCCTTCCATCGAATCTTGAAATCTACCTTCGCGTTTCGGCCCAACGACTGCCTGAATTTACCGTGACTTCTTTTGTGCCAACAAATAATGGATCCTCCATTCTTCCCTTGAAAATGCATCCCTCCGTTGGCTCTGTTAATCGATAGTCCTTCATTAATTCGTAGTCGACAAACTCACCAGAGGATCGGGCGTCGCTAAGGTTCGCGTTAACTTTGTTAGATAAATCACTAAATTGAAGTAGTCAAACTGAACAGCACTGTAACTCAAAGTAGTCTCTTTTAGGAGTTAATGCAATTGGTCTCAGCAGTTCTCCTAAATCACCTGTATTAAATTCTTGTTCTTTGGCCTTTGTCTTCATTCTAGGAAACGCGAAGTCTCCAAAATAAGAATCTAAAAGAACCTGCTCTCTCTTCATTCATCCCTAAAGACGAATTAGCTCCCACGCCAGGCCCTTCAAAGTCTGATTCGCTGGACAATCGAACTCTGTCAATAAAAGTAGATCGTTCCAGCAACCGCTAAGATTTAATATCGATCCGTTGCGCAAGGGAGCTCGTCAAATTCGCGTTCGCTTGATCCGCGAGAGTCCTGGATTTTATGCCCGCTGCCCGTGGCGTGGATCGTCGCCTTTTTATTGGCAAACCCCCTCGTAACGTGACTGCAATAACACCCGCAGCCCCGAGGAAGGGATTGAGAATTTATATGGGGTACATCGAACCAACCCGTAGGAAACGAGATTAATATTCGCGGTGGCTTCCGGCCTGCCGTCGAGTTTCGACTTGTCTATCCGTTTCTGGAAAGCGTGGCCACCAGCCGGCGCGGCGTCTCGCGAGGATAGGTTCGTCGAAAGGCTCGAACGGGATTCGTGCGGTTTTAGCCCACTGGAGAACTTTCGGACTTGCTCCGTCATCCGTCTTATTGTTAGATCAACTCGCTGGCGTGGCCAGATGTTCCTAGAACTCGGGATCTTAAGTGTCGCAGGCTGAACACGACTTTGGGGAAGAAGGATTGTCATCGCGCTTTTTCGAGTTCTGAGTGTTAGGGAGCTGACGACTTGGACAAGTTGAACGCGACGTTAAGTGGGATCGAAGGCAATTGTGATAGACGGGATACGAGTTGATGTATGTTAGGATTTTTGTCACTTGGTGGGACATCTGTCTCGTAGTATTCTGCCTTTGGGAATAGGACGCCATTTTTTTAGCAATATGGCGTCGAGTGTGGCCATCCTTTTACTTTTCTAGTCGAAAGTATTATGAGACAGGAACTATATCAGTCCTAGTATTACCTAGCAACAATTTATTCCTAAGTCAGCAATCTAAAGTTAAATGTACAATTCCAACCTAACCTAAATAAACCTTGATAAAGATATCCTTCCAACTAGGCCCTCAGGGGCTGTAACGGCGTTTGTTGTTACAGTACGGGCTTAGCAACCCCGAGGTACCCGAGCTAGAGGGGGGCCAACGGGTCCCAACAGATGAGAAGTAAAAGATACTGGAAACAGTATTAAAATAATGCAAAATCCATGTAAGAAGAATGGAAATAAGCTAGTAATAAACGAACGAACGAACCTCCCATCTACCATCCATCTAGGAGAAATTATCGCTAACAGGTGCAACGTTTTATCGAAACTCGATTTGAATTTGGTTTTGATCTTGATAGTTCGTAGCTGGCTTCCATGTTGTCATTGAGGTTATGTAACGCGCACCCAGCGATATAAATTGCGTTTCGATCAGACTCCCGCTGTCGTGTTATCGACAGGGTCCATTCATCAATCTAGCAATTAGTTTGTTTACGAAGCCGGGCGGTATCTATCATCAGCTAGACGCGGGTCTAGCTCCTTCTCCTAATTCCAGTTTCATATCTCGAAACTTTGACCATAATTGAAGACTAACGAGATTTACGGTGCACAGAGAAGACGGTTTGAAATTAGCGCGCGCATACGCCACGTTGTAATCCCTTCGAGGCTGATAATCGACGTAGGATCGATGCTCCCATTTCCTAAGCGAATTGTTATCGTAATTACGTTATTGGATCTGTTTCTCTACTTCCCCCCCTCTCGGCTTATTAACCGTTGCTCAGCGCATAAGAAGGACGTTGTTCCTTCGGTATCGAGTTCCTTGTACTATAATGTACGGGTTTCCTCGTCGTGCATGCCTTTGCCTAAATAATAGTATGCAAATTTAGGGCGGATCAAATGTTGCAACTGAATATTTTCAAAGATATTGTCAAAATTGAAGTGATCAAGGGCTCATGGCGATGCTACAAAGATTTCAACTTATCTTTATGGTCACTTGAAAGTTACTATGTCGTCGAAGTGAAGTTACATCGAGGAGCACCTCCATTTTTTAATTTATTTGCCGAATTTGTAAATTCCTTGTAGCTCGATCCTCGCTTCGTTGAAACATTCACGAGTTTCGGCCATCGAAACGACCAGATTTGTAAAACAATTGTTTTCCATATTTTCCATCTTTTTCGTCGGGAGCTTGCTTATATTACAATGAATTCGTTGACCGCCTTCCTCGCTATCCACCGGAGTCGTAAACATTCGGAGGTGTTCACGAACCATTAATATTCATGTATTTTAAGCAATCTTTCCCCCGCAGCTTTTCTTCGCAACTACATGCATCTATCTCCGCTTCCTCCTTCCTGTTATCGTAAAAAAGTCAGAATAATTCAACGATAGAAATTTACCGTCCACCCAAACCTACCAGAAAATATTTTTAAAACTCGGAAACCTGAGGGCTTGCAGCAGCAACTGTATCGTTGACACGATAACTTTTTCAAAATGCTTGTGAAAAATTTCTACAGAACATACGTATCTTCAACACATTATATGATTACTTCTGAAGTTCGAAAATTCAAAGAAAAATGCAAATGGCGTTCCATTGAAGCTGGCGGATGCGAAAGCAAGACTGACCCTGTAGATCTTGCCTTAGATGGACCGTAATACATTTTTACCGACTTTGGTCCAAGTGTAATTCAGTTAAAACTTCTGCACCGAGCTGAGGATCTTATCCGGAAGCCATCTGGCACCGAATATATCAACCATGTCATCGGTAGTCATTGCTTTCTCAACGTTTGATTAATTATAAAGCAATGATAGTACTCAAGTAAACTTGAGTCGAAACTTAAATCGGAACATGTGCTGTGTATTCATATCTCTTCGAAAAGAAGCTGACCTAAGATACCTGGATAAAGTGTAAAAAGTGTAAAGTGCAAAAGTGCAAAAGTGTAAAATTGGAAAGTGGAAAGTGGAAAGCGGTAAGTGGAAAGCGGTAAGTGGAAAGTGCAAAAGTGGAAAGTGGTAAGTGGAAAGCAGTAAGTGGAAAGTGCAAAAGTGGAAAGTGGTAAGTGGAAAGTGGTAAGTGGTAAGTGGTAAGTGGAAAGTGGAAAGTGCAAAAGTGCAAAAGTGCAAAAGTGAAAAGTGGAAAATGTAAAGTGCAAAAGTGGAAAGCGGAAAGTGGAAAGTGCAAAAGTCCAGAAGTGGAAAGTGGAAAGTGCAAAAGTGCAAAAGTGGAAAGTGCAAAAGTCCAGAAGTGGAAAGCGGAAAGTGGAAAGTGCAAAAGTCCAGAAGTGGAAAATGGAAAGTGCAAAAGTGCAAAAGTGGAAAGTGCAAAAGTGGAAAGTGCAAAAGTGTAAAAGTGAAAAGTGGAAAGTGTAAAGTGCAAAAGTGAAAAGTGGAAAGTGTAAAGTGTAAAGTGGAAAGTGGAAAGTGGTAAGTGTAAAGTGGAAAGTGATAAGTGTAAAGTGTAAAATGCAAAAGTGCAAAAGTGTAATGTGTAAAGTGTAAAGTATAAAAGTGAAAAGTGGAAAGTGTAAAGTGTAACGTGTAAAAGTGTGTAAAAAAATACCATGAAAAATAGTTTTATTTATTCTGAACTTGAGTCGAAACCTAAATCAAAATATTTCCATGTGCTGTGTATTCATATCTTTTTGAAAAGGATCTGATCTAAAATACCTGGATAAAATGTAAAAAGTGTAAAGTGTAAAAAAATACCATGAAAAATAGTTTTATCACAAGCCGCCTTACCAGATTCAGGAAGATCATCTTACATCCACCTCCGACGTTCATATATTCGATCCAGGTTCGCGAAAAGGACAGAGCCGGGATCGACCTCGATGTGCTTCCCTCGGAACACGTCTCCCAGAGGTAATATCGCAATGAAATCTGGTTTAGTCCCCTTAGTCCTGCAAGGGACCGGTGTCCCCCAATGGCTTATCCCTGAACCCTGTCCGTAATTCCCGTCCCGGACTACTCGTAACACGGTACACGGTGTGCGTAACGCAAATTCACGTCGTCGGGGTGTTCTCCGTCAAATTAGGACGGGTCATAACGCATACATTACGGAAAGCAACGGTCCCTCCCACTTGGACCATCTTGTTCGTCCCTGGTACGCGGACGAAATTGCGTTTCATGACGGAACGGACTCGTTTCACGTTTGTTCGTGGTTCGTTTGCGAGTAAGGGCCTGGCTATGTCATTCGTTTCATTCGGACGTAGAACATACACGCGTACGAATTCATTTCGAATTTTGGAATTACCGTCCCGTGACGTGACATACGGAGCCCATCGTGCGCTATTAGGCAAACATAGCGTCATCGATCCACTCGATTCTTCCTATGACCCTTTTAGAATATCCTCTATGTGTTGGTAGAGCGTATGAAAACTGGATCGAACCGGGGGTATCACGAGTGCAAGAGACACAGCGAACTACTCCAAGCACACTCGAGTGGTATGCAAAGCGATAATACCCTTGCGGATGCAAGCCGCCAGAATTCCGCATTGCGTGTCTGCCACGGTGTAATCAGACCGTTAGTGCATCGTAAGTCGATACGAAATCAACTGGCCGCTCAAGGCCATTTACAGTGTTATCCCCACAGCGCAGCTCGACTCCATACATCCTCTATCCCCCGCTTCTTCGCGCTATCTCACAAGCGCACGCTCTCCGTCTCTTCAACAAAAAGACGAATTGGCGTAGGCGGCTAATGACTCGAAAATATTGTGACTAATACTTTATAGTAAATTGATACGTAAAGAATGCCTAAATGTCAGTGGCCGACCATTCGGAAAGGGGAACGACACAAGAGAAAGAAAACTACTTCTGACGAGACAATGGCAAAAAAAGCGATCCGGTTTCGCGTTTCTTTTCGAAAGTTACGGCGACACTTCAGCCTTTTCTCCTAATGGAAAATCGATTCGACACACGGGAGAGACCCAGACCGCCACATGTTCCGCTCGTAGCGCGTGGCGGCGCGGTCGCAAAAACGCCGTTTTCCGCGAGAGCGATCGTAAAAAGCATGCCGGGGGCGTTGATCGATCCTCGGGGCACAAATAAGGAAAACCGTATCGTTTGTAGCAGCGTTAAGCTGTCCTGAACACTTGAGCCGCTTCCGTTTCTTCCTAATCCCTCAGGTGATCGGGAACACAAAGGCCAGTGGTTCTCCCACCGTTAGCGCCTGCCTCTTTCCACATCTGTCCTGTGACGATCGCGAACCCCTTGGCCCTTCACCTACCCAACGACATTCGGCGTCCAACTGCCTGCGGCGGTATGTCCGGTACAGCCCCGCTGACATTAATCTGGAATCTGCCGACTAACCGCTATCCGCATAAAGGAGATGTCTTGGAACGGACTGATTGAAAGGACTATAAGTCTCTGGGTTCCAAAGACAGAACCGAGTGGATCGTACCCGGGGATTTCTATCCGGTCTTCTTGGCTGCCTTCTGGCTGAATGCTGATCATACAATCGGAAGACTGCAAGCGAGCGGCGACTGAGGAAGCTTCTGCACTGTCGGCGTCGTACTTTCTTTTCGTTTAATCGCGAGGATTGTGCGAGACGATTGGGGCTGAAGATGGGTCGTCGAATCCGACCCCTTGTTTTATTCGCTATGGTTGTTTCGTCGCATGTACATGATCTCTCGGGCTGGAAACGTTGTGGAGTTTGTAGAAATGGCAGATAAGACATATTGCATCATGCTTGAGGATACTGAAGTGGAGGGTCTCTCAGCGTGACCATTGTTGTCATGGCGACTGACGTCTCGAGGCTAGTTGCTAAGATCCGATGGCCAAGAACAGGATTCTCAAGTAGCGAGTGGCTTGTTAAAGACACCCTACGATGTCATTTGCCTAATTAACCGAAGATCCTGTCTAAGCACTCTTGAAACGAGCAAACTGCTATAATCTCGTGCTCTCTGGTATAGATACGTTGCTCTGGCCCAAAGATTAGCCGTCGAGAAATCTTCAATGTATCGCCCGCATAGATAGTGTGCAGGGATGTTCACAATGTCACCACCACCATCGGTACTGTCATCGTGTATTCTCCCAGGGGGGCCTCAATGGAGGCCTTTGAGTGTAGCGTTCCCACGTACCCGGGGCGCTGGCATATCAATGCCATGAATTGGGATATAACATGATTGGATCACTGATTCAAGGGACAGAAGCCTTCGCTGTAGCTTAAATGGTACTACGGCCGTAGGCGTCGCGAACGCCACCCGAGGGTTGCCAGGCAAAAAGCCTTTCAACTCTCTTGCCTGTCGTTCCCGTTTTTATGGCGCAATGTTTGCCCTGCTCCAGTCGCCGAAGCGCCAACTTCTTTATCAAATTATAAGCTGCTCGTCCGAGGACATTAAGGACGCCATGAATGATAAACTTTCATGGTCGGTCATCGCCAACTTTCGCGACGCCTCTCGTTCACACATTCAACGTTGCGAAACACCTAATGGGTCAGCGACAGCTTTCCTCCAGAAACTGCTGATCGCGCCGCCACTGGGATTTAACGTTTCGTTGTTATAATGACTCTCGGGGGTAATACAAGCGCCGGAGTACGAGAGACCGTCCAGCGAATGCCTCCGGTCTCTGTTTCCTGTGAACTTTACATTTACCCCGACGAAGCGACGCAAAAACATGGCCATCTCTTGGGAGGTTCTTTAAACGCGTCATTGTTGTAATCTGCTTGCATTACAAACGACCCGAGATTTGAACTGTTTTGCGTCCCCTGGACTATTCGAGGTCTGATGTTACGTGGACATTGTACAGAGCGTTTTAACACAGTTGGGAACCCTTAGGGTATCATTATAGAGACTAAGACATAGTAGAAATCAGAAGTGATGAAATTGTAGTCGTAGTTTTATTGTACAGATACGAAAAATATTAGTCGGAGGCCATCACAGACGACGGTTGTAAAACACTAGCAGGTTGCCTAGCGTCAGGCGTTTCCAACTCGAATTTTTAATATTCTACAACTATAAAATGAAGCTTCTACCGCAAACTGTTACTTTGGCCTAAAAATGTGCTATCCCAAAAGAATACATAGCCCACCACAAACGTAGTACATCTCTCTCACACATACATCTTCAGCTCAGGAGACAGATTTGTCCACAGTCCCCGAATTACTTTTCTCTCGGATTAAAATGAAACAGTTTCGTAAGAATTTTGATGAAAGCGCGTCCGAATGCGGGAGTAGCTCTTGGCGACAGGTGTTGAAGAAGGATTCCCCGAGTCTTTCTAATTTCTTCGTAACAGTCTTCAGGTGTGCTCCTTCATTTTAATTAAAGAAGCTTTGTTACCTCTCATCCGACCGGTCCAGAGAAATCTTCGTCTGACAGCTCCACGGGATTTAATCGTTCCCTAAACGGAAAACCGTGTGAAAAAGATACCCGAGGCCCGATGCAATGATTACGGGCAGGTGATTGCGCCAATTGCGTCCGCAGACCAAACACATTTCGATAAAAAACACGTCGCCCCAAAAAGTTCGTGCCAAACAACGTCCGTTCACCTGGTCGATATTTGTTCAACCAACGGGTACACACAATCCGTGCGCGCGGTTCACCCTCTGTCCCCTTCTTCGCACCGTCAAAATTGGAATTTTCGAAATAACAACCGGGACCGATCGTGCAGTCGTGGTTCGAGCGACCGTCGATGATCGATCCAGCGCAAGAATGTCCCCGCGCGAGCGGAATCCCTTTGACCTCAAAGTGCCGGGTGCGTCCCCGTCTCTGTGCTTCCGCCAGGTCGACGGCACAGACCGTGCAGACGCGAGACGCGGAATTCCACGCTCAAACGCTCCCGGAAATTGAAGACGAATTTTCTGCGGCGAATCGATCAGACCCACTGGAATTCCACCCCCCTCCCGCGAAAATAACGCTTTTCAGCCGGATTCTCGGCACTGCACCGAGCCGTTTTGGATTATACGATGGATCCGCGAAATATGGGATATGAAGATGATACAGAGTCAGAAAGAAGAATATTTTTGTGGATTGAAGTGAATGGATTCTTCATGCATTCCTACGACGCGCAGAGGAGGACCTTGCGGGCCTAAGAAAACACTTTATGAGCAGCAACACGGAAGGTCTAGAATTTTTGTATAGTACTGGAGTTTGGGTTCTACAGGGAGCACTTCAACTGTTTCAAACAAGATTGTATTAGATGGCAACTAAAAATAATTTAGATGGGTCTTTACTGTTAGCGCGCCTAATGGCAAGACACCGCCTGGTTGCCTAGCGTCAGGCGTCTCCGACTCGGATTTTTAATTCTTTACAGCTATAAGATGGAACTTGTGCCGCAAACTGTTACTTTGGCACGGAGAAAGCTCTAAGATAGCGCTGATGAAAAGTTGCCTTCCTCAAAGCTTCTGGGAGATTCTTTTATTGCTACGATTTTACTATCTGAAAGTAAGCAAGTACAAACAGGTGTTCTTTTATTCCTACCATCTCCTTTGCACTGGTCACTTTCAGTCGGATACAAAAGCTCCAGTTAAAGTAAACGCAGACGCCTGGAAGTTCGACTGGCGTCAGAAAAATTCCATGCAGATTTCTTCATCGAAATGAGAAAAAGGGCGAGGCGGGGGTGGCACACAGACAGCGTCGAATGCTGGGAATCGCTGGAATTTCTCTCTTAACGTGCTCGAATGCTCGCGAAAATTGAAGTTGAATTTTATCGTCGAATCGATCCCCGCCGAGTCGTCAGTTAAGAAGTCGCTCCGCCAGCGATCTCGATTGCCCGTTGCGTAATTCCTGTGAAACGGATTCGACGTTCATTTTTTCAGCAGTTTACGCGAACGACTGCGAGGACGGATCGCGGGGAATCACTCGCGGCCAGGAATTTATCGCGAATTCGCGTCGGGTACGGAGCCGAAAAGTGGCAAGGGGTTGGGTTAGCCGCTCGAGGGAAGGAGATGGGAGGCGGGGGAGGATGATTGTGGATCGTCTCCAGGAAATTAGGCTTCCATGGTAAACTAGCCAGTGTTCTCTCTGGCATCGATTTCCATTCTGGCGACCGCCTTTCCATCGTCCAGTCACGTACCCAAAATTACTTACCGACTGTTCGGCCAATTACCACGGCTCGCTGCTCGTCCCGTTCCGTTCTTCTTCGTTTCCCTTTGTTCTCGCATTTTCTTCCCGTCCCCGCCTCGCTTTTTGCCCCCGTTGGCCCGTTTACCGTCCCGGGGCTTGTCCTTTTCTACGGTTACCAGTGAACTGTGTTCATAGCCCGGAGGATCACGCGAGAGATGCTGAATTTCCGCGCGGCTCGCGTCGCTCTTTTTGCCCCCACCTCTTTCAGATTAAAACGCCACGATCGTCGACTTTTTCCATCTACCCGGGAGCTCGCGAGCGAGCAGGGGTCGGGAATCCGGAGAACGCAGGAGGGGAATCCCTCTGTGGCTTCATTAAAGTTGGCCGAAGAAATGATCCACGTTTCGTGGCTCCGGGAGTTACTCGAACGCGGACAGGCAATTTACTCTTTTGACTTCACTATGTCATCGTCTTAAACGCTTAGGTAGAGATTTACCGAACGTAATGCGTCATTCTGCAAAATGCCAAGCGCTGCTAGAGGTACCGATACAACTACGCCAGCTTTTGTTCGAAACGCTCCATTAGGCCTATGGGAGAATCAGTTGGAGCACTCAGACTTGACTGTATCATGGGAATCCTATTAGTTGATTGGATATTGATTCATCAAAGTGTGTCAGATGTGGCTGTTCTGTTACTCTTGAGTTTGGGGATTAGGTTTATGATGCGGGAATCTACGAATATACCTTCTGGTTGATTGGGATTCTATCCAGTTAGGTGGGATTATGTAGTTTCAAACTTTAAGTAGTTTAAGAACTTCAAGAGTTTCATGTCCATTAGATATCGCTTAGCTCACATCAACTACACTCTGTTGGTGCATTTCTTACTCCTTGTTACAGTTGACTGATACATTCGGCGATGTTCAGTTTTTCTGACAGTACGGAGTACTCTGTCGGTGATCTAGGGCGTTCTAGCGGTAATGTAGAACCCTAATTGACCAAGGGATTTATCGACAGAGTGTTCTACGTTACCGAGGCATAAAAGAAACCAAAAATTGTTTAAAAAAAAGATCGTGTACCAAAATTTCGAATAGTAATTTCGTGCCTGCAGAAGCGCGGGGCGGTCTCGAGGACGGATTGATTGCTATGGCCATTCTGCGGGAAGGCTGACCTCCATGGCTTCCCACACTAAGTGATAACACGTTACGATCGAACGTACGGTATCGCGTCCTCGGATTTCACGGGAGGAGAACATTCTTTGAGATTAATCGCGCGAGATAAGAAGTTGATACGACGGCTCTTAAAGGTCTCACGGGACATCCCATCGTCGGGAACTTTTTCAATTCCGGAGATACCGGCACGGGCGGGCCACGTCCCGCCAAAAATGCGAGGAACGAAATTTGACCGGGACTTCTTATCAGCCTGGCGCGAATTTCAATTTCTTCAACGTGTCTCGTGTCACCTAAACTCGCCGCGAAAGTATGGATCCGTCGTCTATGAAATTCGTCTGGTTATTCCGAGGAAGTTCTTTTCCGGCACTTGTCACCGGGCTTTCAAACTTCAAGAAATTCTACATACTTGGACACTTCTTCTCTAACGAAAGCAAATTTAATTCCTTACGTTCTCTAATGAAAGCAAATTTAATTCCTAACAACACACCGTAAATATTTCGAAAACACTGTTTTGTTTCGATAATAATTTCCTTGAATCAAAGTAGCAGTAAAGTGTTAATTCCTCAGTTTCGTAGCTCAAGACACGTTTAAATCGAGCGTTCGCAATGTCCTCTTTTTCGACCGACTAAAAACTGAAACTATCTAGCAGAAATGGCACCCTCGAGTCTAGTACCGACCGTTTCCGCATCGTTTAATCGTCGCAATTGCGCGTGCGATAATGACGCACGGATTTCAACCCGAAATGCGAGCCTCCGTGAAATTCATTCGAGTACCATACTCGCGAGCCCGTTCTCCCTGTTGCACCCATGGGGGTGGTCTGGTTGATCGTTTACTACCGCCGTGTCGTCTTCACGACCCTCGTATCTCAGCCGTGTTCGGGCGAGTTCCGCACCCCCGGAGATGATATTATTTTCAAGCTGTTCCCCATAAAACGAACGATCATATTGCCAGTAACAAAGGATCTACGATTACTGCCGCGACACTGGCTTCTGTCTTAACTTAATCGACGTTGTTAACTCGACAAATTTTGCAAAATGGCCTCCGACGTGGTGTCCTGGTTCGTGCCAGTGGAAAAAGAATGTTGACTCTTGTTTAAGGGGGTAGTGTTTTTTTTATCAATAAGTTTCCATTATTTGGGAATTTATTACAAGTGAAGGGATTGATTGACATGTCTGAGGGTTTCAAGATTTATTTGGTATATATTCACAATGCAGAATATATTTATTTGAACTCTCTGGCGCTACTGGAGGATGACTAGTGGCGCCACTAGTTCCCGTATTCGTCGCGCGATGAAACCATCATGGCGCTCAATCCTGCTTCGATCCTCAACATTTTCGACAACCTTTTGCAAATTCAGTTTAAATTTTAAAGTATCGATTAAAGGAAAAAACTTGTTCGGTTTTCGACTCTCAAAGAATGCTACCCTCTCAAATGAATATAATCGCCTTTGTTAGTAAAGTTACCCTCGAGGTACCCTGGCTCGAACCAGCTGAAAAAGGAGGGTTTAATTGTTATTTAAAAACGACTTTAGTGGAGGCACCGGTTGTAGAATTCTACGGTTATCGTCTTTGATTCGAGATTTTCAACTGGTCCCCTGGAACGTAAAAATGAGAAGGAACTCCATTCAGGGGATCTAATTAACAGAATTACATAGTGCTTCGAGGTAATTGCCGGTCGAACCCGAAATTGGCCCAAAATCCAACGACAGATTTAAATTCTTTCCAAAATGGCGTGTAACAGAAATTTATATCGCCACGCCCCTGTGAATCAAATTTACTATTTAAATTAAGAGGCACGAATACAATTAAAATCGATTTAATATTAATTACAAATTAAATATCACACGATATTCGAATAAATTCATAAAAGAGAAATGCTTTCATTATAAATTAACGCGTGATGTTCCAGTGAATATAAAACAAAGGATATGTTTTAATTAATAATTAAGACCGGCAAATTATTAAAGCACCTTCGTGTAATTATGCATTGCAAGTGACATATTTGAATACATTTCAAACAGCATATTTTAATAATAAATTAAAAATCACACGATATTCACGTAAAATAACAAGACGTATTTACAATGTTTTATGAACACGATACTGGTGGTTAATGGGTTGCTTAACGATCCTTTTAACAATTAAAACTCGTCTAGCAGGTGGTTTAACAGGCTTCCCGGTGAGAGTTGCAACCCTCATCTCCATCACCCTGAAAACAGCGAGCGTAGGGGGTGGATACCTGGCGTGATCTTTAAACGAGCTTCCGCGAAGTGGATAGGCAAATGTTCCGCGAGAGATGAGCCTTTCCGAGCTGTTTCACCCCCGACTCGACAGTCTTGATAACACTTTTCTGCCTCGCCGTCTGACGCGTTACCACGTAATAGCGTCTATCGTGCCATCGCATAAGCAACGCAAACTTTTGTATTTCTAGGGCATTTTTCTTCATTTTTCTTCATTTTTCTTCATTTTTCTTCATCCTCTACAGCACTCAACCCATTATCATTTCTTTGACGTTGCTCGTCCTAATTTATAGGGTTAATAACGCTGTAAATTTATTCCATTTTGAATGAACAGTTTCATTTGATACTGTAGTTGTACTGTGTTGGCTTTTCGTTTCTTTTGAATTTCTTTTGAATATTTCGTATGAATTCCGATTAATGTCGGGGTTTTCCGTAGGAGACATTTTCGAATCGTAACCGCAGCTGTAACGTCAATAATACTTCGGATTACTACAAGTGTATTCGGGCATTCGAATCGATCGCATAACACGAACCAATTAAATCCGAGTTTGGTACCCGCATGGAAATTAATTATTCGTTTTCCGCCTCATTTAAATTAACATAAATTGTTTTAAATTATTCATAGACGGCAAATAAACTCGAACGTACGGCAATTTATTCGCGACGTTTATTCGATGGAATATTACTTGGACGAACATCCGTTATGTTTATTAACAAACAACAACTATGAGTTACAGTACCGTTTCATAACTCAAAGTCCGATCTCTGTTCAACCACAAATAGATAGAAACTTGTTCGCCTTGTCATAGACTTTTATTCGAATATTTTTTTTCCCGACGAATTTTGATTCACGAGGAACGACTTTAAGAAAAAAAAACGCGTCCAACAAATTTTGACGACGTCGCTGTTTCCTTCGAGCATCGTTCCCACGTGCGAGGGGGAAAAACGCGCAGAATTCCGTTGCGTGCATTCTGCTCGCTGATAAAAATTATTTGTTTTGGCGGTTCGAGAGCGCGCGGGTGCGCGGTGATAGAGATAAGAAACAAAAAATGCGAAACATTCCCCGGGTGCAATATTCCGGCTGTGTAATAATATTTCGACGTTATTTCCCTACTAGCGTTTCCCGAGGTGTTTGCAAATAAAACGTTCGAATCGGAGGACGCGCTGTCGCAAATAAAATGTTTCATGCTAGACTGGACCATATCTCTATCTCGCAGTATTTTTGTTCTCTTTGTTGTTTCTATTAGTGTTATTTTTCCACGGGATTACAGAGATAAATCGGGGCCGCTGGTAAAGCGTCGAGATTGACAAATAAATGTAACGGGAGAGCCTGTATTTGCATAGATTTTTCCGTTACGGTGGACCGATTTTTTTCCCCCCTTTGCGTGAGTTATACTACCTTCCCCCAAAATGGAGCACATCATCGTCCTGCTACACGGTATTCCATCAGAAACGACACGGGTATCTTTGATATGCATTATCGTATTATGTTTTGTAATATTAAAGCAGAACCAAGGGATGCTTTTAAACTTAACCTCAATATTGCATATCGGCCCAAGTATCAATAAAAAAAGAAGTGGTAGAACAGAGATTTTACTATGCAAAGCTTCGTAGCTTCAGGGAGAAAAAGAAGGCGAAGAGAAAAGTTAAGTAAAGCGTAGATTAAATCGATCGAAATAATCCCCGTTTATGGGGTGCCAACCCCTTTCGAACATTCTTGTCGTTTTCGTCGATGGCTGGCAAGGATTGGAACGAAATGGTTTTTTTTTTTTTTTAAATGCTCGTTTCCAGGGCTACTTTCATTATTGTGTCTCGCTCGCGCTCGGCTCGCTGTTTGCATTCGTGCTAGGAGGATCTTTGCCCGTGAAATAAACAATTTAATTAAAGTTAACGAGCGCGGCGACGCGCGAACGAGCGTCGCCATGGAAATAAAAAACAAGACGAGAATCTTAAGGGTCCGTATGGAGCTTTCGAGGTGGTAAGAGCCGACTCAGCATTACAACCATAAAGATAACAGCTGTCTTAAAAATACAGTCATAATTTCTGATATAAACAAACATCATCTTTACTACTATTCCTTCCTCTTATTTTAATCTTCTTAATTAGCACAGAGTTTTAGAGACCCGAGATGAAGGCCTTATTAAATTTCACCTACCTCTTTCGTTAAGTGTCATGGCTCACTAACAGAACTCACCGCATCAATTTGTTTTCAAACATTTAAACAGTTTGTTTTCGTACTCTCAGCTGTTTACTCGTCCCTAAAGTAGACCAATGGTGTTCGACGTTTCCGTGTATGATTATCAGACCCGCAATAATTATTCCACCGCTATCGATATCCTTCGGACTGTCGACATTCATCCCGGAGATCTCTCTCGTGACATCCTCCTGACCCAATTGCCAGACTGTCGTGCAATCGATATTATACATCCCTGTTGACGATACTCCTCGTGTGTATCACGTTACGCGCCTCTCGTGGCATTCAGATTCGATTTGTCCAATATAGGCAAAGATCGGGTGTCTCTATGATTCCCTGGTGTCAGCACTGATTCGGCTAACAGTTTGAAGCCTCACAGGATTGGCATCTGCTCTGCGAAGAGTTTCTTCGCTGGGAATTGCACGATGAAATGGAAGGTCATGTTAGGGTACGTGAAACGATACTTAGGAATTGATATATGACGGTCAGGTAAGGTTCAGTTCTTTCACTCGGATAGTGGGGGAAAGAATCTTGATTTGCTAGGGGCTGTAGTTTGAGTCACTAAATTCTTATAGTCCGATAACTCGTGAAAGGTTTCTGGAGTAGGAAAACATTTTTTTTTATTAGTAATAGAACATGACTCTGTACCATCGCTGGTCCATAAGCCCTTGTACCATGTTTATATTGTTCCATTAACTATTTAATATATAGTTTGAGGTATACGAGAGTCAACGTGTTACTTAGTCTTTGTATTGCTGTCCAAAGCCTTGTATCGTCTTACATGTTAATTGTGCTTACGACTAATTTATATTTATTCATTTTACAATTACTTTATGACTTATTTCTACAGTGTTATATTCTAAGCTTGCTAGTTTTCAGGAACCCAGTTGTAACTCTAACATTGGCTCCATTTAGGCGTTCCAATGGTGATGAGAGTTAGAGACCTTGACAGCCAAAGTATTCGGCCTTGTCTTGTGGGTACTTCAATCTTCCACCCCACAAAATGCCCCCATGGACATAAGTTTTCTTTTTGTTTAAAGTTATGGCAGCCAATGGCGCCGGCAGGGCTCTAAACCCTGCCAAATACCAGCTTCCCAGTTCAAAGGACTTTCGAGGTATTCGAAGGCCAGAGGGAATGACGAAGGCAGTCAATGGCCTTGGCAGCCCAGCTATTTGGCCCTGGCTTGCATTCAGCCCAGCCAGCAATCGTACACACGCTTCGAACGACACACAATGGTTCCGTACTCTCAGAAAGATTCCAAATTTCGAGATATGGAATCTGCCCCGATGCTTTTAAAATATAGAAGGTACGCTCTGCCATCAACATTTACATGCAAAACAGTGGATGGGTTGGAGGCACAAACGGGGCTCGGCGGTTGTTAGAATTCGAAACGAGGCTGACTCATATTTTCAGCTGGAGTGCTGTCTCGATTATGCGGAATACAAGGGAATCGTTCGGCTGGCAGAATAAAAAAAAAAAGAAAAGGGAGGGAAAGAACTTTGAAGGAACTTCTCCCGCGGAACTTTCACATCGGCAACTCTTATTTTAACGGCAGGGTGAATTTTTCACGGTGGAAGAGAGACGTGGAATTTTGCACGCGTGCACGTTCGGACAACTTCCTGCGCTCCGCGAATTGTCGAAGTGGGTTGGATAAGGGATGAAAATTAAGGCACGAGGCATCCCTTGCTCGGGCGAGAAGCCGCTATAAACCATGAACTTCAACCGTATCGATTCTAACGAGGAGCGTCACCTGCTTGGTAATCGGTGAAATATGGGGGACGCGTATTTTTATCATGGACTGATACGACCTTCGGTTAAAAGCAGGTGCATACAAAAATATTGAGGGAGACCTTCAAGGTGGACCAAAAGAAATATAATTTTCAACTTGGACATCTTCCTATACGATGAAGTCAACAAAATAGGTGACCTAGTCAGGTCAAGTCAAGTCCTTAGACTCATTCCTGTTTTTTTAACGAAAGAAGTGAAGATACTACACCTGATTTTTAAAGAGTCGAGCAATCCAAACGTTGGGTGACGCCTAGCTTCTTCTGTAAATTTTGTATCGCTCCAGCCACTAGCCTGCCAAAAAGCAGCGGTAGCCATTCTTCGGAAGATACGATCCGCTGGCCAGAGATTTATGTAGGACGGTGGAAGTTATAACGTGGAGGTCAGAAAGTGGCCTTTCTTTCGCAGCAACGGGGATGAACCGTGCCAGTACATAAAATACCCCGTCGGTCGCTGCGTGCGAGTTATTATGATTAAAAAATATTTCATACGCTGGCGTTGGCTAAAAAATCGCGAGACCCCAGGGGTGACTTTATACGGCCGAAGATGGCCGCGTTAAACTTCTGTAATTGTGGCCGTTCGCTGGACGACGATGCCTCTTCCCGCGATAAAGATTCCATTCCATTTCTTTCCGTTACTACCGCGGCCAGGGATTTATGGTTTACGACAGCAATTTGCACCGAACATCGTCCGTTACCTTGCCGCGTTTACGATACTTAACCTTTATCGGCGGCAGTCGTGGCGCGACCACATCGATACCGATCGTTTCCTTTGAAGTCGAAGGTTAAATTATCACTCAGTTTCTGAAGGATTCTACGCTCATTGGCTAGCTGACCTTGGACGACCACGAAGACGTCAATAACGTGGCGCAGGGGGGTTCTTCAAGTTGAAAGCAATTGGAATCGTCAACCGTCAGCGCTAATTTTACCAAATGAACGGCGTTCTTTATTAAAGTCCTTCGACTTTCACCGGTACCATTGATCGATATCGCCGATAACTCGTCCGACTGAAACGCGACACCCTGTATTTCTCGTCGATACATTTCTCAAACTGCTGCTCACGACCGTAACTGGCACGCGTTTCCCAATATTATGAATTGGATCTCCCCCCGAATTCCGGTAAATCAAAAGAGCGTCACGGTCTCGCGTTCGCGATTACGACCAGCCTTTTTACGTGTCGCGTTCGGAATTTATCGAGCAATTTTCGAACGTCGATTACGCATTACAACGGCCCTCTGGCGGTCAGGGGAATTTTCGTGCCTCTCGTCTCGCTCACTTTTCGATTATCGAGACCGGTGCACTGTGACGAGGGTTTTAAGGACGGCCGTGTATAATTGCAAATGAAAATATTCGCTTGTTATTTCGTTGCGTTCTGTTTCTGGCATTACGTCACAAAATACTCGACTGCATTGCGGACTCGAGCACTGGAATTATTTTTTTAAACAATAAGCAACGTATTCTGATATTCTTTTTTACTTTTTGTCACCACCAACAATTTTTCTCTTCGAAGGGTCCTGTACTTTAGGAAGCTCTTCTCTAACCATTTTCTCTACATATCCATAAATATCGATGATACTAGGTAATCCTATTTACCTGGTCCGCCCTGTATGTATTTTTTTACTAATTTTCAGAGCTTGTACTTAAATATCTCCCGCGTTGTCCGAATTCCTACGGGTGACATTTTTCACGAAACACAGGAACGGCTCGCGATGAATTAAAAGGAACCCCGAATGTTTTGCTCTGTTAGCACCTCGTTGCTAGGCGAAACGGTGTTTTTTTTTTTTTCGTTGTTGCATTTCCCCACCACTTTCTAATCCCACGCGCGCGACTATCTGGAAAAAAAGCACGGAGAGGCTGCTGGCGCAGTTTGCAGTTACATGAACGCCATGCGAAAGAGGATCCGTGCCGGCACATTTTATTAGTTTGATGTTTGCGATGCTGGCTCGTGTCGGTTGCGGCGTGTTTTCATGAATATCACGTTCCAAAACCTTCTCGATGTTTCTCGCCACGGAAGCGAAATATTCGTTTCAAAGGCATCAAAGTATTTTTGCGTTCTCGCCGCCGTTTGCGCCTTCTCCTCGAAAACTTATTACTCGTTCGCTCTGTGGACAAACTTTCGGCGCTAATGAGGTGCTCCAAGTATTAAACTGCGAGTATTAAACTGCGGAACACTTTGTTCCGCTCCCGAAAGCGAAGAATTTTCGAAACCTCGCAAACTATTTTTGTTATTCGTTTGACGTAACAGATTCTACTGCATTCGTATAAAAACTTGGCAGGGTCGATAGAGGCCAGTGTTCGATAAGTGTCGCATGCCTAGATTAGACAGTGAGATTTCATCAGTTTATTACGCTAGATTTATTCAAACAACTTCATGGGTACAGTGGATCATCCTCAAATGTCTCTAATAAAATTTGTTCGATAAGTGTCGCATGCCTAGATTAGACAGTGAGATTTCATCAGTTTATTACGCCAGATTTATTCAAACAACTTCATGGGTACAGTGGATCATCCTCAAATGTCTCTAATAAAATTTGTTCGATAAGTGTCGCATGCCTAGATTAGACAGTGAGATTTCATCAGTTTATTACGCTAGATTTATTCAAACAACTTCATGGGTACAGAGGATCATCCTCAAATGTCTCTAATAAAATTTGTTCGATAAGTGTCGCGCGGTTATCCCCACTCCTTACCAATGCTTGATCCCTTTCAGGTGTTACTTTTAGACTACACGTCTTTGATGACGTTTTCAACTCCTTTAAAAGCTGGGCTTTCAATAAATCCAAAAGGATTTTTTACAGAACGAATCCGGCTAAAAAATACATCAACTCGAGTTTCTCGGTACCCTTTCACTGTATATAATCCCATGGACTTCCATGGTTGACTGATACGTGATTACGTTTACTTTTCCCAGTGCAGTCTTTGCCTCATCAAGGCGACCTGAAATTTATTTCCACAATTGCCGCGTTACCGTCGAAGAAACGCGTCAAGGGAGGACGGCGTAACATTTACATTAACACGCTCGTTACGTTCTATTTGAATTTGAGCCTGAAAAACGCGGGGCTGAAGCTCGTGTGGTTGCTTTCACATCCAACGAATCTACAAAACTGCTCGCCTCAATGCCGCGTCGGGCCGTTTCAAGCAGGATTTGCATTCCCTGGCAACGCAGGGATTTCCCCAGCCGAAGGGAACGCTCGGACCCAATTTGCGTCTGCTTCCTTTCAGCCGCGCCAGCGCCATACAACAACGGATACAATTTCGAGAGGCTGCCGGGCTTGCTTCTTTCACGTGCACGCGTCAGGTGCAATCGTTAGCATTAACTGAATACGCCAACGAGCACTTCATTTTTGATTCGATGATGGGTAAGAGGGTAGTTTTTTCTTCGACTGAAGAGTCAGCATTCTTTGGGAATTTATTTCGAGCGAGATGCACAGTTTAACTTGTTGACACTTGCACTACTCGTTTAGGATGCTTTTGTAATACAGAATATATTTTATTAAATGATATTGGTAATTTAAACCTTTCAGACCTGGCGTCCACAGTTGAGTCACAAAGTTTCAAATACGAAGCAACACCAGTTTTCCTCAAAAACTACGCTATTAGGATTTCTTTTTAAACTTTTTCCAAACTAATTATAGTCCAAGTTAACCCTAAAAATTAAATTACAAAGGCAGCAACCTCCATTGTAGGACGGTTATTTCACTTTGCATCAAGATATCTAAAGAAATCACTGTTGTACCGTCTTAAGTAAAAATTTCATCTTCGTCCAATACCCTTTGCGGGCGCGCCACTGTTTTCCAGGCGGGAAATCGGTAGGAAGCAAAGCTCGATATCCGCTGTTAGAACGAACGACCTTTTTGTCCGCGGCGCGACTTCATCGCCCGGGAAAATATTACTTCGGAAATTACGGGCGCGCGCGCGTCGCTTTTACGGGCGCGAGAAGTGCGACGATGAAAAAAATAACGACGCCGCGGCGTTGGCCGCAGATGAAATGCGACGAGACGCGACGCGAAAAAGGAAGCAGACGGTGAAATTTCATCGGGCGGTCCGCGGCTGAAGTTACAACGACGTAGCTCGTAAAAACCGGAACGGTCACCGTTTCTTATTCGTCGGCCTCGTATCGCCTGGACATAGAAATACAAGTCGGATTAACGACTCTTCGTCTCAGATTTAACGCGCGTGGTTTCACTTCCCCGCTCCTCTTTATATCGCTTCACCCATTTTCACCCTCGTCGCGGCTCTTTGTTTCTTTTTTTTTTTTCAGCTCTCTCTGGAGAACAGATTTATGGCAGCGAGGAAAATCGGGGGTTATCATTAACCGAGGGGTCGGTCGAGAGTTTCTTCTTGATATTCTTGGAGCCATAATGAAATTTCTTTTTCACAGTTTATGTTTATTCTTTGGGATCTCTTCTCGAGATGAAAATGGCCAGCTAGTCCGCTTTCAAGTGAATTGGTACGGTTTAACCACTTGAAAGCGAGGATTACATCGGGAAATGCATCGCGCTCCTTTTTGAAACCGTGAAAGGTTGCTTGCAAAATTAATGTCGACATTAAAATCCGAGGTCCAGTTCTTTTTATTAGCCTCACGCATTCTACTTAGCAAGTCGAGAAAAATCTCTAGAGGAACTACTCTATAGGTCCGCCGCAATAGAGTCGTTTTCTCGATGCAGCGCCTGTTCGATAAGTGTCGCTACACGACTCTTGATCGAAAGAAATGAGATTTGAACGCTGGTACGTGTGACCTTGCACGACCAGTAAGTTACCTTGTCTAAAACTCCGTGGCGTCCTGTTCACGGAGCCTGTCTCGTGTTTCATGCACGGTACATTATATGCTGTTCTTCCTCGCGTTATACATGATCCTCTGATCGCTGTCTCGCGTTTCATGCATTATGCATTACTGTCCCCATGCTCTACTATACGCCTCTAACTGGCACAGCTTTGTCATTGCTTTAACTTTTGTCATCCCGTACTGTCTTAAGCATTGCACAGCGGTGTAGTCTGTTTCGTATCTCATTACAAGATCCATCCGTCCATTAGAGACCCAACTACTATTTCTGAACGCCGGAACTAGCCCACGGAAGACGTTATTTTCGCGGAAACCCGATTTTCTTGAATGTCACATCCACCAGCGCGATCGCAATCTCTGCAGTTTTCGGCTTTCCCGTTGTCCGACCGCGAGAACAGGGATGCACGTTCCGCCAGCCGCCGATAAATGACAAATGGATTCGATTTACTGATAAACCAACGATAAATCATCAGTCCATTGTTTATCAACAAACGGGCCCGTATTCGGCCGGGCGGCGATTCTTTTGTCGGATTTTTTCAACCGTCAGGATCGAACGCTGCCGATACCCCGAGGTATCGTGGGGCTTCGTGCCTACCCCCTGTCCGCGCCGTAACCCTCCTCACTCCTGACAAACCCTTCCTCCGTCGCTGACGTAGAACATCCATCCCTGCCGTCGACAACCAAATTGGGATTTATGAGAAAGCTTTTGTTTTGTTTTTTTTTTTTTTCACTGACCGACCGTCGCGCCGCTGCGATGCCAAAATTCCACTATATGCCCGGCGAACCGTTCGACGAAGCTCTCGTTTCGCTTCGGGAAGCTTTGTTCCCTGTCCTTCGAACGGATTCGTTCGCTGTACAACACTGGACACTTTTGTTCGTTCGATGGATCGGTACGCCGACGGCTTTTAGAGCTCTGTAAACTCGACATCAGGGAGTTGTCCTTTTTTCAATCCCTAATCCGTGTTCCCATGGCTGTAATACCAGACTTAGAAGGCATTCGAAATGCATGAAATAGGTTACAGTTACACTTTTCTATAAAAACGTCGAAGCTCGTAGCGTTAGCGTGAGAGTGGGGGTAGCAGCCTTGAGCGGCCATAACATTTAGCCTCGACCTGGTAACTCTAATGTCCCAGTGTAACTATGTCGACATTCACGATGCGTGTCGGCTTGCAAGCATCGTTTCGCCACGCGGTGGTGTAAAAAAAGCTAGCACAGTAAAAAAAGCAGCGCCTTGAATTTTCTACGAAACGATGGGAGAAATCGTGTTTTTAACGTCCCTTCTGGTCAGTAACTTTTTATCGTCCCAGCGGTGCGTTGGTACGAAAGTTTATAACAGTCCCTCCATTCGTTTTTGGTTTGTTTTTTTATTTCGTGGCTCGAGAGTTTCACGCCCGAGCCGCGGATGATGCAATTGGACTTAAAAATTTCACGCGGCTTTTTCCGCGTGGTATAACGGGTGAACGCTTTGGTATCATCGCGTTTTATATTTGCATAAAACCAGATTTATGTTGCATTAGTATTTTATTGCTCGTAACGCGACGCGGAGAGCCCTGCAATTACCATGGATCGCGGTTTACGAATATACTCTTGGTTTACCGCGTGTGGGGGATCACTATTTGATCGCAACAAAAATTGCGACCCTCTGGATTGGCGGTTTGCCGAAACAGATGGACGTTCTGTCGACGTGCTGTTAGTTTTCCGAGTGCAGAGAGGATATATAAACAATTCAAGGTTTAGGTTTGTCAACGTTAACGTTTTATTATAACGTACAGAATACAAATCCACAACATTTTGTGCACTCAGAACCATAAATTCTTAAGTGCCACTCATAAAGTTTGAGCTTTTGAATGATCAAAAGCTCTGCTTCTTCGGGCTTTTTAAATTAAAATGAATATCAATCAGTAATACTTCACGTAGCCTTCTGTTAAGGCTTGATAAAGCACTTCGAGCAATCAGGAACCTCGACTCCAATCATCGTGTCTTCCTAGCTGACGTGATAAATAAAATCCCGAGGAGTCAGAAGCTCGATTCTTGAAGGTCACGTATTGGACGGTATCAATACGATCACAAGATTGTATACAAGATTGATTATCATAATGGTACGAGTTCCATCCATTCAGTCTCCCCCTTAAAACGTCTTCATGTAAGTCTAAGAGAGCACGCTCGTCGATGAGCCAGGTCATTTTTGTAATAAATCAAAGTCACGGTGATCCAACAGGAGTAGAGGCTTCCACTGGGCGAACTGACAGGCGGACGGGCCGGAGAAGGAGAAGAATGACTGGCCGGCGTTGTTATTAAGTTGGGATTTTTTAATTCCGAACACGAAGCTGTAATTACGTCCATCAGTCTCTCCCTTCCCGTTCAATATATTATCAGCGCAATTGGATTAGGCCGTGCTTCCACCTGGACAACAGGATTCAATCAAAAGTTGAGGGTGGGGAATACTGGCATGATCTATTGATGGAAAAACGGCTTGAGGGTTCCATATACAGAGGACTGCTAACTGATAATATCGATGGACAGCTTCGAGTCGGTGGTAGGAGTGCTTAAATGTCACAATAATATACATAACAGTCAAGTGATACTTTCTTCAAGTGGGAGGATGGCTTAAGGATTATGCAGACGTCTACTGCTTAATAACTGATAGAGAGATTTAAGTCAGTGGGAGAATGGCTTAACTGTACAATAACATACATGACAGCCAAATGATACTTTCTTCAAGTGGGAGGATGGCTTAAGGATTATGCAGACGTCTACTTGATAGCTGATAGACAACTTTAAGTCAGTGGGAGAATGTCTTAACTGTACAATAACATACATGACAGCCAAGTGATACTTTCTTCAAGTGGGAGGATGGCTTAAGGCCCCCACAGACAAGTGATAATTTCTTGATCCCCTTCAAGTGGAAACCTGGCTTAAGTGTCAGACCAGCAGACATCCGTCAACGCCTGACGCCTTCGATAACTTCCTATAGGCGAGACAACAGCTTTATCCTCGGGGATTAGCGTTCCAAACCCACGCATCAGAACTTGTAAAGGTTCGATTACACTTCATCCCCGGCTAAGTCCTCCGCGATCGTCGGTCATTACATCTCGCGCAATGGTAGTTATCCTTCCGCTAAAGTCAACTCGGATACCGCGTACCCTTCGATTCCCACCGGAAGCTGCGCTAATCTGAAAGCTGGAGGCGTCCGTCGTTGGAAGATCCATGCTCTCGGTCCAAATTGTCCTTGGTTCGCGAAGTTTGGAAAGCGTGGGAGTCAACAGGAACAGGGGCGGGAGGGGGGGGGGCGGGCTGAGGTGAGGGCCAGGCCGGTTATCAGAGCACGGACGGTATCTCGAGCAGCTTAAACTTTAATTTCCATTTGCCATGCTCGCTCCCCCTGGATACGGTGCGCCGTGGCACGATACGATCTTCTGCATCGGGACGAGCGGGAACAGGAACCATTCGATTTTATAACTCGCCCGGAGGGCTCGGTGCTGCCTCCCGGAGAAACGATAAGCACGGGGTCAATGGCTCTTCGAGGGCCACGGGAACTTTACGATTCCGCTGCCGGCCGGTTTGAATCATTCCGTAAACTTCCGCCACCCAGTACTCCCGGTCGATCCTTTGACGGCTACTCTGATAGGCGATTAACTTTTCACCCCCTACCCCCCTCCCCGCCGCACTCTTGGAAAGTTTCCATCCGGCGGCGCCGGTTCTTCCTCGGATGGCCTCGTGTTCTTGCCAACTGGCCGACCGCTCCGCGAGAAACGTCGACGGTGAACGATCGCGAACCCTTGTACTGTTTACATCCGAATCGGCCCTCTGTTTTATAACAGCCGTTTGCGTCGAACCTCATCTTCGACCCTTCTTACGGAAGCTCGCTTGTAAACATTGCTGTATTTCGAAAACACCTTTTTCCGTGGGGGGGAAACCTGAAGATATCCCTGATCTTTCGGGGAATCGCGCGGGATTCCACTACGCGCGCATTAAGGGGAGCCCTGGGAACGCGAACGACGCAACTTTCAGTGGCCTATTTCGAAGAAACTAGTTGCCCGAGGACGTATTGTCTTCCCGAACAGTATTCACCCGTCAGCGAGCTCCAAAGGCCAAAAGGTATTTTCTTTTTATCATCGCGAGTATAAATGGTTCTCGACGGAAGTGATAACATGGCCCGGCGAGCTTCAAACAATCTTTCGACGCGCACGATGCCACGCTAAAGCGGTGTGTAAGAGTTCATTTGGAGTCCTACCTGGGAAGTTCAAAGATTAAAGCGCCTCTTGAGCGTCAAAGGCTCGCCTCAGAATGAAATCCGAAAAGAGAGTGTGTGTGCGCGCGCGCGGGCTCCACTCCCTTATTAAATTCACACCGTTCGCTCGTTGCTGCAAAAGAGTACGGCGAATTTAATTTTTCGGCCGCTCGCGGGGAATCCAATTTTCCACGCAACCACCATCATTTTACGAGCCAACCTTTAATCCCCTTCTCTTGAGCACTTCTTCGCCAGAGTCTAGCGAAAATCCTCCTCTCCCCCCTCCCCCACCCCTCCACTCTCTCTCTCTCTCCACTCTTCTCTTCATTGAGAATTAATAATCCACGGTCAGAATCGTTCAACAATTAACTGTCTCCGTTTCGCGCCGCCACCCACCCTCCGTTTTCTATCTTTCCATTCTCGAAAATCCGAAAGTTCGTTCGAATGCAAATAACCGTACTCTTTTAACTACGTCGACGATTGTTGAACTTCCCCGGGTGATCTTCGGAGCCGTAACGCTTAATCGAAAAGATAATTACGCGCACACCCAGCTCGTGTTAGGGGAAATTCGGTTGGAAAATAGAATCGTCGCGAGGAGAGTTGGAAAAGATTGCAGTAGCCGGGATGGAATGTGACTGAATGAAAAGGGAGTGGGGAGGGAGGTCGACTGGCGAAATTGGATTTTTCGCAAATGGAAAATTACATTCGATCTTGACCGTTTGCGCACCTCAAGAAGGTGCTCTCTCCGTTTAATTCTCAACGAGAAGATTCGATTTTCTCTTGGAACGTGGTGTACAAAATTTCGAAAGGGTTCCCCCTTTTTGAAGTAGCTGTGGTGTTTTCTTCGTGCCCTTGAAACAGTGTCGCAAGTTGACACAACTGAAAAATAGATGGGGGGAGGGGGGACGATCTTGAGTGACCAAATCTTCTCGCCCCAACTTCGACGCGACGCAAGTTGAATCATACGCTCCACAGGTTGCATCCACAAGTTCTTCCGTCTTTTCAATTTTTATTCGAAGCCATTATCGACGGTCTGTTACAAATAATGCCAATTAATTTTGTATTCTAGTATCAACTCGCGCATTTTCATTCTACGTTACCAAGAGACGTTAAAAATCAGCCCCTTATCGTTCCTAGTCCCGCAAATGCTCTCTTCGAAGGCTCCATTCGCGCCGAGAAGTTCGGAAAGTTTCCTTGACCGCGATATTTCAGGGGCGCAACTTCCGGAAGGCGATGGGGAGAGATGGGGTGAGTACGTAACGCTGCGGATAAACGCATGGTTGAATCGTCAAGCTTTAATTTCGCGTTTTAACCCTTTGTGCCGAGGCTCGGCTTTGTGCTCGTCTAGGAGAAAAAGGGCGGAAATTTTTCTTAAGCGTGATACTCCGCGGGCAATAATGGGTCGAAATTTATAAAGGAGGAAAAGAAAGAGAATCCCGAGAACGTACGTGTGGTTTAAGCGTGGAGGCTTAACGTTAGGGGCTTAACCCTTTGTAGGTGGACGCGCTTTCGCATTCATTACACGTCCCTGGCCCATTCGTCTGCTGAACGAACAAAGAAACTTATTTCTTACTTCATTATTGCCTGTAATTCTACGAAAGTCCCGTCGCGTTCCGCGGATCGTTATTGTCCAAGATCGATAGTCGAGGACACTCGTCCAATTAAGCGAAGGGTTGGTATATTCGAGAACCGAGTTGAAAAATCGTAGGGACCTGGATCCCGAAGAACAATAACCCTTTTAATCCAAACATTTCTCTCGACTTCGAAACACGTCAGGCAACCCCCCGGGGACAAAGGGGTCCATTTTTAATCCTGTACGTAGCCATTGTTATTTTAAGCCACCCTCTTCGCTTCTGGCGTGACTCTTTTCTTTTCTTCCCCCTGGCAGTCGTAAACGCAACAGTCACGGAGGAGGCTACAACTGGCACATGCCGTCTTTTTCGGTGGTAAGACAATCCAACCCCTATCTGGTTCACGAGTTTCCCCCGTGGACCGTTCCGTGCCATTTTTCCTGGCCGTGTTTGCCCTCAAACCACCGTCACGGCGGTGGTGAAAAATATTCGATGCAGACCGTGGAGAGATCATGTTTGACGCGCTGGTTGGCGCTCCCCGAGGTTGAAAGGGGTTGGGGAGGGGGGACGCTGGAATGGTCGGACAAGAAGGAGTTCGAGTCGAGCATTTTTCAGCCGGGACCATGAATAAATATGAAGGCGTCCAAGACGAATACCCGCGATTAAGTTAAGTGCTCTTGGATACAAGTGAATTTTTACGGGTTAATGTCGAGTGACAGGGGTGCTCGGACGATAACGTAAAAACTCGCCATTACCATGGAGATAACGCGAGGCAGTTTGCGTTGCTAATTTCGAGGCGGTGTTACGGGGCGATATTGAAAAATCGTGGACGAAAAAACTAGCAAGCGAGCCGCGCTCTAAATTCGGGTTGATAACGTGCGTAAATTTTGTACATTTCTACGTGTTTTTTTTTTTCCTTTTCGAGAAAAGTGAATATGCATTGATATGTACCGCCGATGGTATCGCAGTGTTTGCAGAATTTTAATCCGTCCTCTCTGCGTTCGTTGCAAACATTCCGAAACGAAAATACATTTTATTTTACCCTTTTCAAGGCTTTACACGTTCCAGGGTCTGTGGGGTTCCGATGGTTGTAAAACGTGTCTTCATTTACTTTCGTTAAATTCGTTTGTACGTACATTTATTGGAAATAGGGGTCGAGGCAGGATAAATTGACTGCCCAAGGTGATCCCCACCACTAGTACACAAAATGGATCGAGGTGGATAACCAGGATGTCATTTTGAAAAATAAGATAACAAATAAAACGACAAGGGCATATATTTGAACTTCTACGAATACAAAGTAAATCCAGTATCCACACTTTGAGAATCCTCCCCTTCCAATAAGTCAACGAGGGGTTCGTGCAGTCTTGACGAGTCGAGATCTCGAAAGTCGCGCGCTCGAAACCACTTTGGGGGTTAAGCGACGAGATTCGCCAACACTTGCCTCTTCCCCCTCCCGTCTTCCCCTGCTCCCCTTCTCCACCGGTTGTTAATGTCGTCTAGGGCAGAGAAACGAAGATAGGTGGCAGTCTGGCGTTAGCTTCTAAAGTACCCCGGCACAATAAAGCGGCGAGTCCTAATGACTTTTCCAATATCTCGGAGCGCGGCAGGTTACGCCGCGCTAATACGACTTCGTAGTTTAGACTCCTCATAGTTTAGTATCCCCCAGCGCGCCCGGCAATTCTTTGCCGGCAGACCTTTCCCCGTCGAATGTCTTTCTTCTTCGCGGCGTAAGCCCCGCAGCCAATCGGAGAATCGGTAACGAACGAAGTTTCGGAGGGAACCAGGCTCTTCGTTAGTCCGTCTCCGACGAGCGTTCAGCATTACGCGGCAAGTAGTTGCGATAAGCCCCTTCGGCTGTTTCCAAGTAGCGACTTCACGGTTTACGAGCGAAAACACCGTCGTCGCTCTCCCACCCGGCTTTTCTGCGATTTTCCCCGTTCCTTGCGGAAACGCGCTTTTGTTTCTCCTCTTCGTTTACGATGATCGGGTTTGCTCCCTGAACTTGGGCAGGAAACAACTGATCACGATATTGGGTAAAAAATATAGGTTATAACTTTGGCTGGCACGCCTCTGGAACAGGACACTTTGATGGGGATTGTAAAGAGTTTACAAGTGTCTCAGAACAGGTGTCTTGAGATGAATACGTCACCGTGGGAGGCGATACTTCCTGCACTCGCCGCTAGAGGGCAACGAACGATAGTGGTCGTTCTCGCAAGTACTCGATGCGCTTCCGGCCCTTTTATCCGAGCCGTTCAAATTCACAAATCGATTAACTCTATTACACAAAGAGTGAAGAAATGCGATGAAATGGGCTCAGAAATAAATTATTTATTATTCAATGGCCAAATAAATGTTGTCGTTTAATAGTGTTAAGTATCTAACAGTGCGACGACTGATCCCCTGTAAGAGACATGGCCACCAACTTCCCATATATCCCAGCCTGTATGCACAGGAGCGAACGTTTGCATCCACACCAGCAAACCGATTGATCAGGGCTGCGCCAGGACCGTATCATCCTCGCGTCTAGATGTCTGCACTGCGTCACGTATGCGATTACGCGACGCGGTTCGCGGACGCGTGCGTTTGCGTATGCAAATGCGCGTGTTTCCGGGCATGTGTGAATTTATGCATGCGGTCGCGGCTGCCGGCAGAAGTTACGTCCAGGAACAGGAACGCCGGCCACCTGGCCCGGCTAGATTGCAATCGTAGATGCATTTGCACTTACGTGCACCGTGGCTTATACAAGGGATGACACGCAACCGGTGTTTGCCGTGCTCGCCAATTAATTAAGGGTGCCGTGTATGTCTGAACGTTACGTGCCACCGCTGACCACGGTGCAGCCCTTACTATCGTGATACCTGTCAGGCCTTTTAGCGGTCCGATGAACAATTTACACCCGGCCCGGCGCGTCGTCGAGTCCGCCCGATTGCTTCGGCCATTGGTCTGTATGCCTTTTATCCCGTGGAATTGTTTTTCACCCGTGGACGTGGAATTGTCTTTCGTCCCTTTCTATCGCGGGTGCACTCGGCGACGAGTTCGTCCAACAGAGTGCAGCTGAGATAATCGGATATACTAGAGCCCGGGCCATCCTGGGTACGAACAGTTCTACATCCCAGCATTAATATTCTCCACATCGTCCAGGCCGAAGTTGGGCTATTAGAAGATTGGATACTTGTCTCTAGACCTGATTAATTGTTTCGAGGATTAGTGGTTCGAGAGATTGAGACCCTTGTTAAAACATAGTCTGGTGTTGCCAAGTTGCGCTTCAATAACAAATTTAACTGCATTCGACCATTCCCCGAGCGGAAGTTCTAATTCTTGACGATCCAGGGAATCCCCATCTTCACCGTTTTCGAAACATCGCAGTTAGCACCGACGTTGGTTCGATGCATGCCTCCAGGTGATAAATGGTCACCTAAATGGTTCACCTTTCGAATCCATCGATCCGTTTCCTCAATTTTCCACGCACTTTTTCATCCGCCAAAGCCTGACGGAAAACTTCGGCGATTCCTGGGGGGATTCGCCCCGCGGAATCGTTCCGGTTCAATTTTGCAAAAACGACTTGGTCGCAGGTGGATCCTCCGAAGGCTTGGGATGAGATAGAGCTTTTATTTGTTCTCGAAGCAGAACATTTCTGACTGGCTGTCGCGAACGCGTACTTTCCCTCTCCCGGTAAGTAATGTCTAACGCTCGCAAAACGTGAACATAAATCGTCATCTTATATCATTTGGGCAAGTCCGCAATCGCCAACCTCGTTCCAGGGATACGGTACGATCAATTATCCGGGCTACAGTTCGATCACTTATCCGGGAACTACTGTTTCCGAAGAAATGCAACAGTCGACCACTTTATTATCGTCTCTGTCGAGTCCGATGTTACGAAAGTGTAATACCTTTATCGATGTAGGAGGGCTCAAGCCGGTCATGTATACAGGCGCACGTGCCATAACCAGCACCGGGAATTAAGCTCACTGAATCCGTTCTACCAAGAACCTATGGATAACTCAGTCTAAAATCGAAGTTCCTCGAATTATTGCGTATAATCCTATTAGCTGGTCGAGGCTTCAAGCGTGGCCGGAACGGGCGTATAGAACACTTAGAGGGCCGTTTGCTGGAGGGAAGCTTATGCTGTCGCTTTAACGCGATTTCAGGTTAATTCCAAAGAGCAAATCCTCCTGGATAGCCTCGCGCGGCCGGTATCTTTCTGGGAGTACACGTGGTCGGTGGAAACATGCAAATTCTGTGACGATGGAGTGATATCTGACGCGATTCCTGCCTTGGCTGATCAGTTGACTCACACTACTCGCGATAGTACAAAATCAAGATAACGTGGAATGCAAGTTTTGAAACAGAGACATTGTGGTAAAGGGACATATTTACATACATTAAATGTAAAAACTAAATGTAATAAAAACGCGTAGGAACAGCGACCGCTGTGGTTCCGAGGATCATGTTTTTGAATCTCCGTGCCCCATTTGTTGTTTAGACTCCACCATTCGGTCTTGAAAATTTTTAAAAAGATTGTCGCCCGAGAGCGGTCGTGATTTTATTCCGCGGTCCTGATCAAAGGCGCCGTGGCGCAAAAGAATGAAATGGAAGTTGTACAGACGACCAGGAAGTAGCCCGCGCGTCCCTGATTGCGCATTAGCGGCGCCCTTGTAATTCCCCGACCGTGGGGAATAATTAAAAGCACGAGCCCACGAGAGATAATTATGTCGCCGGTAAATTGCGCCCGGCGCAGGCCTCACAACGTTTGCAGCTACAACGCGGCTACACGCACACGTTGAAACCGTCTACGTTCGCTGGTTTACGCTGATACTACACGGCTGGCCGCTGCGAAAGTGGCGTGCACTTCCAGCCACAAGCATAATGCCAGCCGATAACCTCAAACGCCGCCGACCACTGCTGGCCAACTTTGCTCTCCGATGTTACTTGTCCCTTCTGTTTGCCAATCAACTCGTGTCCGCGTCACGCGTTGGCCAGCGTTCACCCAGTGTCCTCGTCATTCCCAATTCAGAGGTTTCCCACCGCGAAAAGATGACAAATAGTCTGGGAGGGCAAGTTTTTTCTAGATGTAATACGTCACGAAATGTAAGAAAGCAGGGAAAGGAAAGATCGAGGGGAGAAAGTTTCGTCCTGGAATCGCTGCGGTCGAGATAACGTTAATTGACCTCCCGGGACCATTGACAAAGCTCATCCCCGCAAAGTTTATCCTCTTTCGAACGTCATTCGGAAAAAATATGAGTAAATCGATCGCAGTGTGTCGTCCTGGCGATCGCAGGTGTACGAACATTCGGAGCAACGAATTTCTATGGTCGATCGCGTCGAGGAAAGCAATTCGACTCGCTTTCCATTGAAGGAGTAGAGTGCACGCTTTCCGCTAGAGCAGATCGAAATATGTAGGTTCTTTGAACGACGGTCGAATTTGCGATCGCATGTTCTGTTCCAGCCGAAAAACACACGTTCTGCTGGACGATGAGCCATCGCAATCACGTAGGATATGTGGCTTTATGAAACAGCAGGTTTGGCAAAACATTATTAAGCGAGGAATCAGCTTCTCTAGTTTTCTCAATGATTTGTACAATTAAACACCTTTTTCACGAAAACGTAAAAGAAGATGCGCACGAGTTCAATCGGGCTGAAGGTAGGCAGCCCGGGGAAAATGAAGTTTCCACGTGATTCAGTGATAAAATCAGAATTGGCGCGTCCGGATATGAAAGCTAAGAGCAGAAAAGCTCTGTTATTCCGTTTCCTCGATAAATTTCCAGCGTAGCTTGCGCTGAATCGTCGTGAGCCTCCACAGACTTTCTCGAAAACCCTTTCGAAACAAGGAGCAATCGATGATCACGGATAAGTCCTTTCAAGGAGCGATTCGTTGGAAGAAAGTAGATAAAATATGGCGCAGAAGAGGATAAACAAACGGAGGGAATATCGTAACAGAGATGAGGGTAGCTGCAAAAGTGGTTGTCCTGAGAAAGCTAAAAGGAGCTACGGGAACGCGCGTCGTTGCTTTATATCCTGCGCCTTTTCCCGCTCACCAGCGGTGATCGTTACGTGTATCGAAAGACAAAGACGTCCGTTTTATGTTTTCAAGCGAAAACAAAATCGTTTCATGTGCGTAAACGGAGTTGGAAAATAATATTTCGTTTGCAGGAATCCTCCTAAAATGTTTTCTTCTCGAGACATGTAACTGTTTCTGCAGGTACCTGTAGGATAACAGTAAATGGTACGGTAATACCGCTCCGTGCAAACAAAAGCTGTTCTTTTATCATGCAAAATAAATATGTACACAGAGTGGTGTGAAAGACTCGGAAAGAAAAACAGTACAGCAATGGAGAAAAGGCGTTTTGTCTGTTTACCGATAGAATGATCTGTTGTCGACAGAGTGCTCTACTTTACCAACGCATTAATCTAGGTTATCGATAGAGTGCGTTGAACGTACGAAACCACTCGACGCAATTCTAGAACGACGTTTTCTGCCGACTTACAGTAAATAACGTTTACAGAGAAAGAAATATGAATACCATACCCGATAACAAAGGATGATTCAGGTTAGATCTGAGTTAGGTCTGGGTTTAAAAACGCTTTGAAATGTAATCGCGACACCAAAGTGTTTGTGGTTCATCAGCCCCAACACTCCCCAATGGGTCATCCCCAGCTAGGGTTCGAGTATCACCCCATACATATCAAATGGACGAATCAATGTGCCTAACCTCGCTCGGCGGAGGTGCTTTGAGGTTGAAATTAACCGATGTTTCGAGCGTTCAAGTAGCGGCATTTGCTTCGACGCTCGTTCCTAACGGTACACGACGAGCTTCCTTTTGACGTTCAGCCGGCGTGGAACCGTCAGTTTCCGTCAAATGCCTCTTAGGATGCTGTTTCCGCTGGTCGAGTCAATATCATGTTCGAAGTGGCCCGCGACTCTCATAGTGAATGATACAAACGCTCAAAAGCTTCTCTAACTTTGACGTTTAAAGCCGACTTGACTGTCTTGTTTGCGGAACAGTTGATCTGCTCGGAATATTTGCAATTTTCGCTTTAAACTTAATATAGAATTACTTTATTATTCGACGACACTCGAGTCTCGCTTATTTTTAGTTCCGGTGCCTATAAATACGTTTCTAGATTTTGACATCCTGGATCGTAAACTTTCCTCTCGGCTCCGCAGTACTTCGATAAGTTCCAAAAAGTAGAAAATACTCGAGTGGCCCATTTCAATTTCTCAAAGCACAGATTTTAAAGCCGGAACGGGTTCAACTTTGGAGTGAATAAGTTCGCGCGAAACCTGACGCTTACGGATACAATCGTGCTGCATGACGAATTGGGGTGAAATTTCGTTGAACGCCGCCGACGTTCCCCGCTGTTCCGAACGAAGACGCGTCTCCTGCGAGTCTACTTGGATACTGATGTTCCGTGAGTTTGTTAAACGCAACAACGTTCCTCCGGCGCAGCACGCCAGAATTATGTTGCACGCCTCGTTATGCATCGTAAGCGTATAAATCAACATTATAATGCTCCGTTACCTTCGGTCTCGCCTCCCCGAACTTCTGTTCTCGTTCGCGTCCACGCCTCGCGCGTAACATGTAAATCAGGGAACGCGTACGCCGCAATCTTCGGTTTCTAGAGAGTCTCGTAGTTAGTTTTATATCTCTGTTAGATTATTTCCCCTTGTCGGTAAAACGGAACACTTCATCGATAAAACAGGCTATTGTATCGATAACCAGATGACTCAATCGGTAAAGCAGGACAGTTAGTAAACGAGGATCCCTGTTATACCGATCAAATTACACTGGGAGCCAAGCAGGAAGTATCCAAGGATAATAAATTCACCGTATCATTGCTCGCGACGCATTCCTTGCGATTTATTTACGTTAACGATGACTAAACCTCCTTCGCGAACCAGTGTGACGCCACGGCAAAAATTATCTAGACGTCCCGTACATCCGCGTGATGAAATATTACGTAGTTGTTGCCACCCGTTGCGACGAGAGCACAACTCCAATGGCGACAGATAATTTCATGGTCGTGGCTTCGACGACACGAGAAAACGAGAATACATGTTACGCGTAATGCTCGGTAACGTCGGGGCGTACAATTGGTTCTTGCTCGTGTCGTCTATCCTATTCCAGAAACGAAATTACGTCGGTCGCATCGGATAGAGATTATTCGTCGCGGTACCCATTTGCAAGACGGGTCCGTATTTCCGTCCAAAAATAGGTAGACCGGATTGGAAATTCCCCATCCAGTTGCGGAATAGTTAACAGGCTCGTTCCGCCAGCGACAAATGATTTTCGACGGAGGCTCGATCGGCGGGACCGTTTCCTAAGGTATTCGACCTATCGATCTCCCACGGTCAGGTAATTAACGATATACGTGGACACGTGCAATCGGAACTGGCCTCGCGTTAGCCGCAAACGTTTACGATCCCATCGTCGACGGCGAATATCGGGCAGGCCGACATGAATAGCAACGGGTTTGATCGTCGATTCGATAAACGACGCCGGTTCGTATTAGCCATCGATCACCGCCACTCCCGTCGCCGTGCTCGCGATGAATTCGGTGATGAAGATAGTGCAAAATCTCATAATTGAAACATACTACCACGCGTGACGCTGTCACGTTTAACGCATGTTAAGTTAATGCGGTTAGATTGGCCCGACGACGAGTCATCTTCCGCGGTAACCGAAATTTTGCTACGTACGAAGGATAAGTTTCACGCAGGGAATATTTGACTGAAATTTCTGTTTAAGTAAGGTAACCATTCGAGGTAGTGGTTTGCCGTGAAAATGGTCAGACACTGGTACACTGAGTTAACAAAGTATACGTTACGGATTAACCTTTTGACCGCGGTACGATTCTCACGGGTAGAGGTGTGAATTTATAAAAAATATCTGCTTATAGAGTATGACAAAACGAAATTTTTTCATATGTACAGTTTATTCATACCAAGTTTAGTTTTAAAAATAAAAATTAATTACCTAAAAAACCTGCCTTATATCTCATAGTGGTCTGATCCTGTTGCTGTTCTCTTAAAGAAAAAAAACAGACGAACAGTCGAATTAAAAAAATATATCACCTTATGGAGAATGGCAAGACGAAACTTTTTTATATTTACAGTTTATTCATACGACGTTTAGTTTCGGAGATAAAACTTGAAAACTTCGAAGACCTTTTCTCTGAAATTCAATTTCTTTAACGAACTTCTAACTTTTTCATTTTTATTTTCGAAACTAAGCATCCTATGAATAAACTGTAAATATAAAAAAGTTTCATCTCATCATCCACCTATACGCTGATATTTTTTAAAAATGATTCTATAATTATTCTATATGTTCTTCTCTTTGGATTCTGAGTCTCCAAAAGAAGAAACCAACGTACCGTTACAGTTATCACCAGAAGTTTAGCTCGAAATATTCCCCCAGATTTCTCGCGTCCGCCAATTCACTTATCGCCGAACGAACCGAGAAGGGAAAATTAAAATCAATAAAGACATTTATCGCAGCGTGGCGCGGTCCGGCGTTACAGCGCCATGGTCTTCCTTCCCCTCACGGTTTCCTGAGACGCGAAATCAGACTCCGCCGTCCGCAATTTCCGGTAGCAGGCTCGATCACGTCTGCGGATCGGGAAACCCATAGGCCTGACGTGAAATAAAACGGAAACGGTCTCGGTTCGTAATAACGTGCCGCGTGTGCTTCAGTTGTAAATATTTCTTATTGAACCGGGCGTATTGTATCACCGGGGGAGAGAACGAAGGGCCAGAGTCTGTGGTTTCCCCGAGGAAAATCTCCTCAATGTTTGAAGCACGAGATATTCGAAAACTTTCTAGCCCGTGCTTCAACGTCCGTTGTAGAACTTTCAACGGAGAAATGTTCCCTTTTTCCCCAGGTTTAGTAGCCGTATCGTATTTGCGATTACGTCGCTTACCGATATTAATGTTTCATAAGGGAATCCTTCGGTTTTATTTACGGGGGACGGCGAGGGTCAGTAAAAGCACGCGGAGGGGGATGAGAGGGTCGTTTTCCCCTACGGTGAACGTTCGTGAAGCAGAAAGAAATTGATGGCGTTGAATCGATGGTGGAAGGTGTTCCCCTTTTTATCAGGGTTGTAAGAAAAATATTGCTGGACTGCTGGAGAAGGGAATATTGGTCTCTCGTGTGCTCCGCGGCGATTGTGTCCGAGTCCGATTGTCTTTGTCCTTTCATTGATTTCTTTTCACTGTAAACCTTACGACTAGTCACGCAAGAGTCTACACTCGTACGGAACCCCATGAAAGGACCGCAGAAGATGGGATAACGTTGTAAAGAGGCGGAAGAAAGACCGGTTTACAATTTACGACGACCCAGTCCGATGCACGCCGTTCCTCGTCCCCATCGTTGCCTTCTATCAGAACAACAAGCTGTTCATTTTCTGTCTAAAAATAAAACAGCTCGCCCCCGTTGAGAGTCTCTAGTTGAGACGTTTCTCGCCAGCGATTGCCACCGATGTCAATCGCACGAAGGCGTCGAGGCACCCGAAAGAACGTCCAGCATAAAGGCGTCCGCGCGAATCGGCCGCAATCGCGAACTTTACGGGCCAGTGAAGTGCAAACAGCACGATCCCCGTTCGAGCGTTAAAATCGCAGATAATGTTATCGTTAGCGGAGGTCGGCGCAGAAAGAAACGATCGAATTTTAGCGGACACATGTTCCTGCCGGCATAATGCCTTCGTAAATCTCTAGAACAGGGCCGCTGCGCGAGCTGGGGAACGTCGTCAAAGTTTCCTTGTTCCAAATGGATCGCACGGCTGTACATACCGAAGATGAATACTCGCGCGGGAAATACTTTCCTGGGAAAGTACTTCCAACAGTCTCTCACCCCTAACCGTTGGAAATCTTACGAGAACGCGTTTCGGCTTGGTGAAACTTGTCGACAAATTGTCGGTCGGCTAAAGACGCTTTCGAGACAGTTATTGCAAATTGTAGCGATCGCGACGGTGATATGAACGATGGAAATGTTCGCGTTGAGGTTCTATACGAAGCGGATGAGAATTGGCAGCGAAAACCGGCGTAGGATAATTCATCGTGCAAAAACGAATCGAAAGTGTAAAATGGAAGTTTTTGATGCGGCGCATCGTTTCGGAAAGAATGGATATTGAAAATTTATTGGCGACTGTCTGACTATTACTCGTCATTTCTACTTGTGGTGAAACTCGTATGTACCGTGTTGCCATTCCAGTTATAGAAAACGCTGAGGCTATTATAATAGAGGTACCAGGAAGTAATGTCGTTTCTTTTACATTAAATTCAAACAAATTTGTAAGAAATTTTTATTTTCAATCAATTATGCAATCGCTCTCGTTACCAATCAACCTTTTGCTATCTGATGTGCAAATTTTGAGTGCGAGATTTATAAAAATCAATTGGTACACAATGAGTTGAAAATGACAAACAAGTATCGACGTTACTTTTTGCTCCCTCTAATAGGGACCGAAAGTATGTGACCTTAAAAGTCTATTTACACATATCCGTAACGTGTCAGTTCCGTATCCGTTCAATTCCGCAATGTTCCGCCAGTGTCAGTGATTTTAAATATTCTTCTGTTGTTTTTGAATGGGCATGTTCACACACGTCCGACACCGGTCCGTGGCGTCATTGATACGGTACGGATACGGGACTGACACGTTACGGATACGTGTAAATAGACCTTAAAGGTTCATGAGTACTAATACAAGTAGAATAAGTGAGTGATTTACAGACACGTGCCTTGTGAATATTCAGATTTCCTCGAGTACGAAATCCAGTATAAAAAAATTGTACAGCACATTTTCGACTTAGTTCTACACGAAGCCTTTATTTTGTTAAAAGTTTGATAACTGATAGCTCTTTCGAAACCAACACGGTCGAACACCGTTCTGGCACGTTTTCTGGCATAAATATTCTATTTCAACGCCCATCACCGCAACAGTTGTCACCGTCATCGCTCCGGCCTCGTCCCCAACGGAGTTCGACTCGTAGGATTCCGAGGCAACGTTTTTCAAAGCCCACGGCGAATCCATTTGCCGATCGATTAGTCGACACGTGGGGCAGATCGAGCCTCGGCCGGCTCCGTGGGAGCGTTTGACAAATTATAAGATTAATCGCGGGGGATTTCGGTCCGGCGGGTTATCATCAATTATTTTTTTGCGAGCCTCCTCGGTCCAATTACGCGCGGAACGTGCTTGCCCCGCGAGAAGGGTCGCGCCGCTTAATGATACCTTCTCGTTTCGCTTCAGACCCCCGGAGTCGAGCCTTACGTCTTGATTACCGCGACTTCATTACTCAAAAAAAAAAAAAAAAAGAAAGGACGAAGAAGAAAAGAAAAAGCGCTTGCGGACGGCGCTGGAAAAGGAACCGTAGAAAAAGGTTCGTTCATCCGGCGGAGATTAAAGCGGTCTGCGCCTTTCTGCGAGGCTCCTCGCGTTCGAATTAAAATAAACGCGATTAGAACGTGACTCGATTTCACGGCTGGATCGTCGTCGAAATCGGGCGCGTTCGCGTCGCGACGATTGAGAGTGTCGGCCGAGGAACGGGACCGTTCGCGCATCCTATGCCAGAAGTGGGACGTGTGACTACGGAGTGCCTTCGTGAGACTTTCCATGGAAGCGTTTGCTGGGAGGTTGTCGCTAAGTTGGTGGCAAGGAAGGATGGAGGTACTCGCAGGGTGACGATGAGTGGTCTACCCGAGATCTTCCGCATCGGAGGAACCTGATATTGATTTTAAGCGATTTGGGAAGTCGGAGGAAAAAGGGTAGAGTCACGAGGCCTGCCACATCCTCCTATCCTCTGGAGAGACACCGCGCTTCTCACAAGTAAACCATTCTCAACCGGCCTCCGAACCAGAGATGCCAAAATCGGTCCGCGGATCCCCGTGTGGACGGTGGCGCCGTCTATGTTTCTATCCCTCGTCACTTCCGTACATAAACAGCTGGAGTTTTCCATCTCTGCTTCCAAACATCCCGGCGTTTAAAAGGCACGGGCCTCCTAGGTAGCCTTACTGACGAATCCACTGTCTGGCCCAGGACTAAACTCACCTATCCTTTTTTTCCGTCTCTCACTCTCCGCCGTCACAGTGGTACAATCTAAAACCTTTAGGTTAGCTCTACTGTACATCCAGTTCGCTAGCTTTTGACGCGTATACCATAGACAATTGCGCGCTCACTGCCTCCATCTCTATCTCCCCCGCCTCCGATATTTTTTCCACCACCGCCGGACGTTCCCGCGGCAGTTACATCGCGATATCCCTCGTAAAGTTCCCGCCGAAACTTCGCGCGTACTTCGAACGCAACTGGCGGGCTTTAATCGTTCAACTTTTCACGCGTAAATCTCGTCCCTTATCGGCGTTCTGCGATCTCGCCGCGGAAACGGCTGGCTTCCGGCTGCGCCATCGGTATTTCATAAAGCAGTTAGCCTGCCAGGCCGTCGGTTTCCGGTCCACGCGGTCGCTTCCGGGCCGCGAGCGTGAGTGCGCGCGCGAGTGCACATATCGGCCGGTTAAAACCCGTGGACACGCTTCCTGCTAATCCGACGGAATCCATATTCGAGTGGTTCACGCGCGTGTACCCTGTGGCCCATTCGGGGAAAATTGCTCGTGACCGGATGCACGCGCAGCGACCGTCCTACCATGCGCCTCCTCTGTTCTAATCCGGGCCAATTTCAATCAAGTAGAGGGCAACGAGGCGAGAAATTATTGTTGTTATTACAACGCACTCGTAACACGCCCCAGGAAGTAGTATACATGCCGTGATAGCAGTCGCATCGTTGAAGAATGCTGCAGTTTTTCACGGTGTACGACCTAACCTCGATATTTTCGGCTTGCAGACCTGATCATCTTTGTCAGAAGGGACAAGTCATCGTTCCAACCATGTGCTTCGCTAGAAAAATTTCTCCGACAGGGCTAGAAAAGACATGGGGAGCAGCCATCTTAAACGGTCGAGGACTAGGACCGCGCCAATGGCTCTAATAAAATGGCCACTTTACCACTGTTCTCGGTTCCCGGACAGACGGAGTCGCGCAGCGTAAAATTATGCCAACCGATCTTCGTCTTTATTCGCGCAGCGTGGAACGTTGATCTCGGCGGGTGGGGAGGGTGCCCGTGGCTGGATCGCAGTATCAATATTGAACCCAGTGCGGAACGATGCGGCCAACTTCGGGGGCGAATCGGGAGCCCGAAACTTCGACGCGAATAATTTCCCTCGGATACAAGTTTAACGTTAATGGAGCGTGAACGAAGATTGATTCGATTGGGTAATAGACCCGCCGCGGGGCCCTGATTTCACCGTTTTATTTATGCAAAAAGGGAGGCCTGCGTTTCGATGCTGATTGGGGATATTCCCGTTTAGAGTGACTCTAGATTAAAACCAGCGGTTACTGAAAACCGACTACCGATGGAAATCGTAATGGATCTTTTTTTTCTACAGAATCTATCCGTCAGGTGCGATGTCATTCATTGTAGAATAATTTCGAAATGTTTCTGAGTACGTAAGAATACAACAAATCTATTAATTTAAAGATCGTCTACGTTTACTACACGCTGCTCAGCGCTTTCAGCCGTCGGGCTTCCATGGAAAAGTTTCAAACAAATTATGGGGCAACGGCGGAAGTGTCAAGAGAACAAACTTCTCGTCGTGTTTGAATTGCAGGGAAAATGACCATGAAGAATGACGTTCGCGGGAACTTGCATTTGTCCGGGGAAAAAAATACCCGGTTACATATTTAACTTCTCATTTGCATTCTGATACCGTTTATATGAAGCGTGAAAATTTATGCGCGGTCTGGTAAAGATGTCGCTCGTCTCAATCAGGCTGATTCTTTTATTTTACATTAAGGAAAAAAAAATACGACACGAATGTCGTTCACTGTAAACATAATTCTTGGTCTCGGAGACGGATGGAATAAAATGGATTACATTTCTTGTAAATACTAAGCATGTGACTACAACGATGACACTGGGATCTGAAACATTTTAACTTATTCGACTTCTTTCAACAACGAAATAAATCTTCACTTGCAGTCTGCTTTGAGTCGATGCACTAGCTGCTCCAGCGCTAAGTGTTTGAAAGGGATGCTTGAAAGGCAGCCCGATATCTAAATTCGAGAATGCGCGTAGTTCCTCGCAAGTTTGCCTAATGCACACCAAACAATATCTCGGCGTCTCAGCGATCGTCGCGGCGCCTTCGGAGTTTTCCCCGGTCACAGGGAGCCGGAACGTCGACGTGGGCGCCCACCCAGCCTGTCTGCGAAACGACATATAGATAGAGACTCGGATATTGTTATTCTCTGGATGGTAGGTATGAGTGGCGCCAGCTTGTCTTGACGTTCCACCCTCGTTTAAGGAATATGACGTATATTCCTCGTCTGCTCTACCCGCTGCGTCCCCGTTCCGCCGAGCTACTTCCACTTATCCGGCCACTCCACCTCTGCGATTCGGTTCTCTCTTGCAGACACCCGCCCAACAAAGGCATTCGGGAGGCAAGGGAGCGGCGTCTTCGAGTACTTTCCTTTCGCATCGACCGCGAAATATACCCACCAGGCTTCCTTCCGTCTCGGCTACGGCATTATTCGTTGATCCCCGGAGCCGGGTCCCGATAGTTCGAGGGTTGAAAGCCTCTGAGCGCTATTTGCACCCTGACGTTGATGACGAGCTCTTCACCACCTACCACGAGATCGTTTCGATGTCTCGACGTTCTCACGCGCCCCGTTCGTTCTCGAGATAATTCCTGGAACCGCAGAGGGGTATAGAACGAGGTGGCATAGAACGAGTTGGCTGCTCAAGGTCGCTCCTCTCCCCCAGAGTAGTATCGTGCATAATGGGGGCGCTTAATCGCTGACCTCGACTGCGTGTACTACTTTAGAAAGATCGAAAAGTAGTCTTGCTTCCTTTAGGGTCGAACTTTTCCAGGGCAGTGGGCATAGTCAGGCGCATAGTTCCGCGGCATTGTACGTATCGGAATACTTCCTCGAGAAGATTGTTTTACAGCATAATTATTATTCGACATACTAATAACTATCTCAAACTTTGGCGAAGTTCGTAATTGTTCGCCGTCGATATCCGCCTACGTACTGTTACACTTTGGGAGCAGGGGGGGGGGAGCGAGACATGAATATTCAGTCGTATTGCGTGCTTATTGCACATATTAGAGCTCTGGCGCCGCTAAAAATGGAGGCACCACTTTGCGAATCGTTTTTTTTTTTGTTGAGAGAAACTACAATATTTAGGCTACGAATAATTGGGGGTCGGGGAAATTGTTGTAGGAGGATTTATTAAATTGCTTTTTGGATCGATAGGGGGTAAGTGCAATCCCATTTCTCTAGTGAAATGTGATTACTCTTTAAATATATAAAAATCTCGTTAGCTTGCTGCTACTAAAAGCAAGAAATTACATTCGGAGAGAAAAGTTTATCCATCTCGTTTTAAAGGGGTTGAGGGAATAAATTTGTCGGCTTCTCCGACCAATGGTTCAAGCAAATTAATCCAGCTTTTGATTGCACACCTTCTTTTTCGTTCGTGCATTTAATTCCTCGGCTACGGGCGAATGAAAATTTATTTCCCGAAGGTAGCATCGTATTCCAACGGCTCCTTTCTGATTTCTGCGTAACATCTTTACACAGAGAGGTCCTAAAGTGGCATCCGAAACGGTCCTATGTACTCGTCACATTTAAATATTATAATTTCAATTCTCAATGAAACCAACCGCGTCCTCGTAACGGCAAAACAATCCCCGTTAGACGTGCCCTTTGATCCCTGGAAGCCACTTGCTAATTTCGTGAAAGCACGTTGCAGCCATCATGTATGCCAAGCACGTTGCATTAATGCAATTTTGACACTCCAACGCAATTTCAATGGAACATGACCTATGCCCTCCGAATCGTACTCTGGAGTCGTACACTTGTACCAACAAAGAAATTCTTTCGAGCTCCACGATGTATAATATTCCCGAATCGTTGTGTACACCAAAGAGACAATATTAATACTTTAATGGCCACACAACAAAAAAAGGAACGACAACAATAACAACAAATTTAACATTTTTCCTTTGTCTGATAATTATTGAAGCAATCATCTACGAGTAACAGTTCTTGGCGAGTCTTACATATAAAATATGAATGTTTTCTAATTTTATTTTTTATCATCATAGAGAGAGTGAAGGCCATTAAAGTGTTAAACACCAAACACTGGATAAAATTCCTACAGATTCTCCGTTAGCCCAAAATAAACCCTCCTTCGTGTTTGCCCCATTTCTTCATGGAAACGATCACCTGGACTCGCTGTGACCGTGACTCGCTCGCAGTTGGACAACGTCGAAGAAATCCCTGGACCTCGTAAAGCATGGTTTTCGCCAAGAATTGGCTCATTGAATCGCCACGAGTCCCCCGGTTCAATTAAGGACGGTACTCGTACCGTCAACAGCGCTGGTCCGCGGCTACGAGTACATTAGGGGTTACCGAGAAAAGGACGCCGTTCCCAGGGCGGGACAGAGAGGGACAAGTCGGCGGTTAGAGGGTAGATGGGGTAACCAGATACCCTCTCCTATCGACGGGGCAACGTGTGGTATATATAGCGACGGAACCGGAACTCCGACCTCCCCGTTCCGAATGCTAATAGGGTAATTAACAATCTCGGTATTAGCTGCCAAGAACGCGTACTAACAATATGTCATCGGACACCAAATTTGCGGTAAACTCCCGCCTCGTTCCCGGAATTCCATGATTCGCTGCCGTTGAGGGGTTGCGTTTTAGTATTTCTTACAGTCCTTGCACAATGATACCTAATCGTAGTAATTCTGGAAGCTGATGCCTCTTCTTCCTAGTGAGTTGGAGTTCATTAAAGCGTTTCTCAATTTTTTAACCTACGTTCCAAAGTAACGTTTCGGTCTCTGAAAATAACGCGCCCGTTGTGTTTTTCAGTGGCAAACTCCGTACGGCGATCTAATAAATTCTATCACGAGACGTATCACATTTTATAATTAAACGGCGCTGTTTCATCAGCGCGCAGCAGTAAATTTTCTGCGAACCCGTGCATCGCAGTGTTTGCGCAAAGTTAACTTCCAGCCGTTCTTTTTTGCCCCCAGTCAGTCGGGCGATCGGTAAACGCTGATAAATTAAGAACGATCGACCACTGTCCGTCCAGCAAAAATTAATTACACTGTCCGTGGCAGGAAAATACACAGCTTCACGAGCGGTTTTCTCCCAAACAGTAGGTCAATCTTCTCAATTATCTTAGCGGTTTTATCTCGGGGCTCTTCTCGAAGCACTCACCAGGGTGGAGAGTTTCGCGTGAAACGTTAGACGAGGCCGCTAACGAACGTCATTATCGATCTTCCTGGCGGTTCTCGTTGTTCGTTAGAGAATGTTTGACGGGGAACTGGAACGTTCAGCCGTTCGAAGGGGTCACGGCAAAGCGAAGACGGCGAAAACATTTTCCATCGGAAGTTTTCATATTTCGTGGCCAGCCGAAAGTTGAAATAAAACTACGATCCGCGACAGCTTTCTCGCCGCGGAAAATCGCCACGGCGAGCACCGTAGTCGTTGTTTACGTCGATTTCATTCCGCGCTCGACGCCAGGGAAACGAGATATTCCAAGATGGAAGCACAACTCATTTTACAGCGAACGGCAACAGATGTGTTACATGAAGTTTGCACGCCGTGAGCATGTAATGATTTGACAGCAAGTCGTCGCAGCCGGGGGAAAAGAACTTTCTAGACAGCCAGCGATTCAATTTGGGAAAGTTAAAGCCGCTTTGGAAAATCGCGCCTCGAGTTTTCCACGCCAGCGTCCGTGTTGTTCAACTGCGGTACTCGCGACTTATCGCTCGATGGAATTGAACTTCATTCGCTGATCAACGTTTTCATATGAGTTATTATACCTCTGGGATAATGTCATCCACGAATTGGTCATGGTTGCCTGGTGAAAATGAGCCCAAACACGATCCCATTCGGTCAATTTTTAGCTACTCGAAATTGGAAGGTTTTTCAAAAAATGTTTTGAAAAATGTGTGATTAAGAATAATGTGAATGTTATGGGTGAAATGGATTGACAGAGGTTTTCTGATAAAAAGGAACCCGATACGATCTCATCCAGACTGTTTTTGGTTCGAAAGAATTCCAATTTTGAATATTTGAAGATTGTCCAAATGGCGTCGTGTTTGAACTCGTTTGAATCGGGACAGGTTCACTAACGCATTGGTGGTAATACTACGTAGATGTAGTGATTCAATCAGGATTCATACTTTACAACGCGAGGTACCGAAGTTAAGAGGCTATTCGCATTCTCCTGTTATATTAGTTCTTCTCTTGGGTCTCCCTCGACCCCTAATCTCCCTTTTTATTTCCAAGGCGTTCTCCGCGGTTAATGTCTCGATGTTAATCAGTCATGGCCGCTAAACGCTCGGGGAAATCCTCTTGGGGCGAAAAAAGTCTCCAGTCCGACCAATGACCCGCTAACTGCCACCCCCGTGTTGTCGTCGCGAGAATCACTTTATCGCGCCGATTACCATAGCTGCCGTCTGCTTCTTTTTACGAGACCCTTTGCGGTTTAAACGACGCCACTTTGCATCCCAACGTCTCTCTGTTTCCCCGTGTTCAGCGTTATTGAACCGCGGCGCCGAGGACATCCGGGAGGTTTTCTTCGGGGTGCCTTTTTCGTCCGGGGATTCGAGTAGCTTGGGTGGGTTCGAAGCAGCGTAGTTACCAATTGAGGGTTATTATCGTTGATTATATAAAGTGTTCCATTAGGAAATTACAGCTCGAGACTCGAAACTCGAGGAAATATAAATGGAGCAAATCTATTCCTTCTTCAACCTTCAAATTGGACGGATTCGTTAAAATACGGGGAGACTCCAAAACAGTTGTGCTTGGAATAAAAAGTATCCTGCGCGAAGGCAAAAAAGCTTACCTTTTACAACGGTAAAAAAATAAAAGAAAGAACTTTTCCAAAGTGAATTTCCCGAAGCGAGCCAACACAAAAGCTCGATGGACGTCCGAGGGAAAATTGGGACGGTCGTAAAAAAATAACTTCTGGACGGGCCCTTGTTCTTTAATTACTCTCAGCCGCCGTAAAGCATTTACAGTCAAAAGAGCGAGAGCGTCCGTGAAAGATTCAACAATGAGCCGTGTACAGGCCTCTTCAAACTTTCCCCATCGTTCGTCGAGGACGCTTGATACCATGAATGTAATAACACCGAGTGCTGGAATATTTACGGTAGAAGTAACAGGCCGAGGTGTGCTGACCGTGATTAACGCGAAAATGCGACGCCTGGGATGGAAAATTCACGGAAATTCGCGCACGAAGCGAGCAGAACTTGGACCAACGCACGCGATACAGGTCGTTTCCATTCTTTTTCGTTCGCCCGGTCGTCGGCGACAGCGTTGCTACGGTTATCGGCTCGTTCTATCTGCGATTATGACGCCTGTTTCGCAGCTACGTGTCGCAAGAATTTATGGACGTTCATTGTGTTCTGGATTCGAACGTGTGGAACGTCGGCAACACTTCGAATCGCGCCTAGTGTTAGTTGAATCGTTCTTGGCCATTATTCCGTCCATCGAGATCGCTGCCGCAGCGTTTAAGGGATTGTACGAGCAACGGCTCAACTTTCAACGTTGATAGTTACGTTTGATCAATCGATATTCGCAAATTATCACGTTTCAGGCTATGAAAGACTACCTGTTTGAAATTCGCGCGTTCACGATGGCGCTAGCGACTCCGTCCAGTCTGAGTAGCGAATCAAATTTAAATTAATCACTGTTAGTCGCGGTAATGACGCTAATAGGATCTATCAACTTTGAATGAAGCGTGTCCACCGACGATTGGTTGCAGGCGATAGATAAAAATCGGAGAAGTCGCCACCGACCTCAGAATCGGAAAACAATCAGAGCGAATTAGAGCGTATTTAGAGAGCGAGTTTTTTTGTATTAATCTAAGATTTCAGTTAGTCGTGTAATTCGAGTTGTGTCGTTTTATGTACTCTAAATTGTAAATTGTCTATAATTATTCGTGTCATAAACAATAAATTGTGTGTAATAGTTAAACTTTGTCTCGAGTCCCTTGTTAATAATTGTAACTATCTAGAACTCTTAAGTACAAACTTTTAGTGCACTTTCACGTTATCGAGTAATCATTTGTACAATTCTTGTACACTACCTAACCCAATCAACTGACCTCACCTGATCTCACCTGACCATCTAACTTGATTACCTGACCTGCCTCGGTATTTTTTTACCGCCAAGAAAATATTTTACCGTGATATAAAAACATGTCGGACGAATGGTGGAAAGTTCGAATGGATATACTGCATCATTCGCAGTGCTCCGTTAATTGTGCAAGCGCAAGGAAGAAAAGCGACGCGAAAAATGTATGAGCAGAGAGGTCAATAAACCACTACGCGGAGGATAGTCAGCCGGAGGGATGGGTTGTTGTCGAAGGAAGGGGTTGGCAGATGGTTAAGGGGCTTCTTGTAACTGGAGCTGCTACAGAGACGGTTACCAGCTGCGTATAAACTTCGTATAACAGGCTCGAGTTCGCCGCGCGGCAAGTTCCCGTAGGATGAAAATGAGAATAGCGTGTGCCGCCTCGTTTCTTATTCATATTCGCGCGAGCGACGAGGGGCAGAGGGAGCGGGGAGGTTCATTTCGGTCCCCAGCGGCGTTCTTATTGCCCGTTAGGTAGGTTGCCGCTATTTGGGCTGGAGTCGCGTCATTATTTCGGCGTCGTTTAAACCAAGAACTGTCTCGTCTGTCGGCTTAAGCTCCGCACGGATTCCCGCGCCAGTGTTTTTACAGTTCTCAGATTGCGAACTTCACGGGATGTCCCGTCCACCCTGTCGAGTTCCGGGAATACCAACCCCCTCGCGGTAAGTGGTGTAGATGCACTTTTCTCTTGGATGGTCTTCAAAAATGTGGCTGTTTGTTTTGATATATGCTGAGTTACATGATTACGTATCCCACTGCTTCACATTGATTTCATTTTTGATACGAAAATAATATTCTTCTGAAGCTGGACGTCGCAAAATATGTTTTGAAACGTCAATGTTATAAATATATAGCGTATAAAATAAAAAGATTTTCATAATCAGGACTAGAGTTTGAAGCGAAGCAAATTCGCGTTAGTCACCGTCTTTCTAGAAAATGAGATAATTTTCCACATTATTAAATAAAAGTATACTATCGCGTTCTTCGTACCCAAAGAATATGGAGTGAATCGAATCTCCGTGCGTTATTTTTCGGTTAGACTTCTGAAGAAGTTTTCACCCCCGTTGAAGCTCGGTAAATAACTGACGAACCCATCTATTAGAAAATGAAAATTCCCCGAGGTGTAATTTATCGAAATCTCTGGCCTGGACGGCGCGACGGGATTAAAATAATTCATTTTCCAGTTGAACGAACGTACCGTGGCAAGGGATTCGAACAAGTGTCGTCATCAAATATTTGCGCGACCTTGGAGGGTTGCATCCGCCGGCATGAAATCCCTTTAATGGCTGAGAGGAAAAAGAGAAGCGGAATGTCGTGCTCCTGCGGTACACGGAGCTCGTGAAATTTTACTACGACCACCGCTGTTAAAATTGGAGTACGTATCCAAAAGGCCATGACCTCAAACTGTTTCGAACATTACCCGTCGATTTCCTCTCCATCGACTTTTCCAGCGACTCGTAAAGGTTGCTTGCTCCTCTAAATGAATAACGATGATGTAAAGCAACCATTTGGTTAGACACGGAATATTATCTTTTACTGAACCCGTTGAAAGCGAAACTTTCTATATTTTATTTCTTATGAAGATGGAAAAGAACAATTCGTTCGAGTGCTATCGAACCTAACCTAAAAAAAACACCACCGAATTTGTTATTCTCGGACCGGAAATTTCGTGGCGTACACTCGGTGTACCGAGAGTTTTCCTTTCTTTTTTTTCGACAACCCGAAACGCCATTTTCCGGCCCCTTTGTAAACGTGCCCGGTTCTCATTGTAACACGGAATCCACGGCCGCCTTTGTGCCTTGGAAATTATGCGCGAAGTCCCGAGGACTTTTTGGTTACAATAAGCATTCATCGGGACAATGCGCGTGACCGCCGCGTGCGCGTTTTATGTTAAACCGGTTTGGCTGCCTCCGCCACGTGCTGGCCGAGAACGCGGCTTAATTAGCAAGTGCAAGCGGAAGTGTCGCGATAGGTGCCCGCCATTACGGAATCTGGTCAGCGCTGGGAAATTTTGTCCGTTCGTGTTTCGTCCTCCACTTGTCCCATTAAGTGAGCTTTAACTTTCTTCAATTTTAAAAGAAACTTGGAAATATTAGGAAGCAGTGAGTGGCGAGAAGGGAGTTTTGAGTTACCAGGTAAAGTAGGTTCTCCCTGATACACTTCCATTTTGTTTTTTTTAAGTAACATCAAGGGAAACTCTCGGAGTGCACGCTTTCGTTGAACCTGTCCCGGAATCCTGCTTAAAACCGTCCGACAAGGAACATTATGAATATTCAGGCGAGCTCGCACACCCTTCGTGCATCCGAGAGCCTCGCGGAAGCGTCGATAAATATACAACGGACGTTCCCTATGAAATTTTCCTTTCCTTGGAAGCCGCTTTCACCTTGACACCTCAATAATTCCATCGATGCCCATAAATTCCGACTACGGCCAGCGCTCCCCCAGCCGACTATTATCTCTTCACGGGCCTGAAAAATGCGATACGTGAGTAAAAATTAATACTGTCCGATACCCAATGCCAGATAACGGCCCGCTGCAATTTGTTTCGACCCGGACGATATTGCCCTATTGAGAAATAGGAACACGTATGATCGCATAATTTCTTTTCATCCCCCGTAGAATTACATTTTCACTGGCCGCGGAGCTCAATGACCGTCATAAATTCCTTTCCGTGGTTAATATTTTTGGGAAATCGTGGTATCGAGCTCCCAGGCACGGCTCCACGCGTGTCGGGAATCGTTAAAGAACGTATTCGGAGAGTATACTTGGAAAGTCTTGGCATCCATCGAAATTTCAACGAAGGGATTCACTCCTCCAATCCAGACCTACCACACAATTTTTTATTAGATCATACTCGGGAGTATAAACAGTAAGCACGTGAAAATCCACTTCAAAGGATCTCCGGTTGTGATTATTCACGCGTAACACTACTCTGGAGAAGATCAAACGAGCAGGTAATTGGCGTTGGTGATTTAAACGCGAGACTTCAAACGTATGGCGGTCCTCGCGTCGTTGCGATAAGTGAAATTAAACGACGTCCGAGCACAAAGACCGCCACGGGATAGCTTCTCCCTGGATAGGAAAACGTTCCGTGAACGAAGGAAGTTAAGTCGACCATGCTCTCGGTTATAAAACGTAATTTGCGAGGATCAACGTACAAGCAAATCTTTGATCACCACGGCGAATTAGCATGGGGCCAGAAGTTAGGGGGATCTATTATGTCTTCTACTCCCTTTGGCGGCGGCCTCTATCGTGTAAGCGTGTTTCGAAGGACGGTTTAATCTACCGATCAGCCGTAGTGGCTCTGGGAAGCCGCGTTTAAACTTTAAGCAAACTTCAAGCAGAGCAGCGCGACTGCCTCTTAATAGAGCCTTTTCGAGCTCGCTGCTTTCGGAACTTTGCATCCTTCCTGGCTCTTCGTTTCCCCGCGGACGCGGAACCCGTCTTTCAAACTTACCCTTTTCATAATTCCTCGGTCCCTCACGCGTCGGACGTCGACAGCGTTTCTTTCTGCACGCCAATTCGTGGCAAATAGAGTTTCTCGTCAAACGTACTGGACTCCACGTTCAATGGATAGTTACACAGTGAATTATCGCTAGAAAATTGTTTGTTATCATATTCTGTTTCGGATGTGTATCTGGTTAGTACTAAAATTAAAATGATAAATATAAAAACATTTAATAATAAAATATAAAGTTTCGAGTGCGATCGAAAGTTCGTTTTTCTATCAAATTATCGTGTAAACGATTCAATTGCTGGCAATAATGTTCGGCGGTGACTGTTTCATGTGGTTTTAACAACTCGTAAAATACGACGGCTTTCACTGTCTACAGTATTCGCAGTAAAATCCACGTATACATAAACACCGGCTTCCAATGCAACCTCCTAATAGTATAATTATCAAATAAATCACATACGTAAAATTTCTTACTAGTTACATATTAAAGTATCCAGTCAAAGGGTTAAGGGTCAAGTGCGCATGTTAAACAACCTGATCTCTTTCAAACCATGATATATTTGCGTCAAGTATAACAAAGAAAATTACCTACCCGGTTGAAAAATGTGCACAATCGCATCTCGTTAGAAATTAAAATCCCTTCCGATTGTCGTACTGCGCAGCGCAGGAAGTTCTAAAATTCCACGAGCGGTAATATCTCGTTTCCAAGGGAACTATTTACAGCGACTGGCGACGGAACTTTGTAGTTTGTCTGAAACGGGGGGGGGAGGGCCGGGCTCCCCGCGGAATTCGAGATTCTTCGCCGTGCGCGGATTCCTAGAAACCGGTCCCACGAAAATAACGTCGGAGTTCGGAAGACAAACGAGAGACAGCGTCGCGCGAACGCGAAATTCGCTCGGAAACACGAGTACGTACCCCTTATATCACGCGTGTACGTCGCCCGTCGAGGGTGTCAACCATTATCAAACGAAGCCATCCCCCCTTTGTGCTGCCCGGCTGAAATTTCATTTCTCCGCGACGCGAGCCTTCCGCACAGGCGGCTGACTGCTTCGCAAAAACGCCGGGGATTTCTTATTGCCGCCTAACCGACCCCTCTGTCCCGGGGTATTATGCGAGTGAGACTCTGCGGGGGAGTGTGTGTGAGTTATACGGAGGCGAGTAGTTTGGTCGTTTTCGTGCGCGAGGGGGCCAGGCGGGGGAGACGGCCATTCGAAAATAAAGCTGACTTCGTGGAATAAAAATGACCGTTCCGCGCGACCGAGTTCCATAAATGCTTTAAAAAAAAAACGAGGCGTACGAACGGCCCGAAATGTCATTGATTCCTGATCCTGTGGCAATGCTGAGCTTGCACAAAGGAGACGCTTGCTCGAATTGTTCCGTGACGCTGCACATCGGGGGCTGGTCGTCGTCGTTTCCCTTTCGTGTTTATTGATTCCTGCGATTATAATATGTTATAATATGTACATAATAGCACGATATAATATTTATACTATATTGACGTTATAACTTGATATTAAGAGATTCCTATCAAGACTCTCTTCGCAGTTTACCTCTCTGATTTTCTCTCCATACACCACAATATTCAACAATCCTCATAAATTTAGGAACCTAGTGGACCAGACTACTGTTATATTCATTCACATTTCCAGATCACTTCCGTTCAGAAACCAGCCCCACTCCGCTTGATTTTTCCTAACGAATCGGTGCTTCCTTGAAAATTCCAGCCCGTCTGCGTATCGAGACTCGAAGCCTGTCGATATGTCAGCCGGCTCGAGTGACGGTTTAATCGAAAGAGCGACAAGTGTGTCAAATTTATCGACTGGACCTGTAGAGAGTCCATCAGTCCGAGTTCGGTTGACTGCGGGGCGTCGATCGTGTCCATGGCTGTCGGAGGGGTCGTTAAAAATGTAGAGGGACGCCTCATAAGAAGCGCGAGAGCGTGAAAACGCGAAGCTACGGCTCGACAGTCGATAAATCGTCGGTGTCTCTCGGTCCAATCGGTGTACGAACCCGTTTGACGGAGAATGAACACGAGGTGCTGGCAGGGGGAAAGGAGAGGGGGATATCACGGCGCGAGCGGCCAGGGAACGTTTGTATTTTTATTTCTGTTCTTCCCCCACGGACGACGCCGAGCACGCCTCGCCGAGTGGAAAATAATTTAACTCGCGCGGCCGCGGGCGGAACGCGCTTCGCGTTGTTGCTTCCCTGTCAAATCCCCGTGACAACTTCGCGCAGAAATTGATAGCCGATCGGAGCTGGCACGCGGAATTAAACCAGCCCTGAGTATCCCAACCGTCGACTCAATTTCACGGATTACTACTTGCGCGAGGAAGTTTTCAGTAGCGCGACTTTATCGCGAGTCGGGCCGCTCAGGATTTTTACTGGCTCGCGGTCAAGTACTCGCTTGGGAGGGTGGTAGAGTTAATAATATCGGCATGGTTAGTTTGTGTGACAGTCGAAGAAGTTAGAATTTTAAGCTTTCTTACGAGCAACGTCGAAAAACTCTTAACTAAGGGTTGAATAGATTTTTCACCCTTTTTCGAGTCGCTCGCACGTCTACATCGAGATCAATTATAACCTCCAACGAACTGCCAACAATTTCCCGTCTCCAGGACTGGAGGCACGAGGAGAACCGTTGCTCGAAAATAGTTGAACGCCCTCTGATTAGTTTCGAACTGCGGTTTTAATAGTTTGTCCCGACATGTACGCCTCGGCCAATTTGCAGGGGAATGGACGAATCGCCGCAGCCAAATCCGTTGATGTGTCGTGAAAATTCTTGTCCTATCCGTTTCCGGTCGCCTTCGTCTCGTGCATCTAAAGCGACGGAACAGGGAGGGGGTGGAAATACCAACGCGAACTTGCCAGCACGGGGGTGAAATTGCTGCGACACACCGAATTCCTGTTCTCTCGCTCGAGGGGTAGCGACTTTCCACCGGCGGAAATCACGGTGCTCTCGCGGTAAGCAAATCACTGACACGAGGGGGTGGTTTTACGATTCGAGATCACCGTAACCGCCCCTTCGAAAAGACGATCCACGAAAACGATGCTGCGAGGGATTTTACTCCTGATTTAGAAGAGGGTTGACTGAAAAAATCGTCGTAGGGGAGGAAAAATCTGTTTAATCTTGCCACTTGGATCTTTGAGACGCAAGTTTCGGTAGGGTTGTAACTTATTATTACCTGACTTGTAAGTGGACTGTGAAATTCGTGTATGGGTTAGGTTAGTAAAAGTACTTCTAACTGAATCGAGTATAGAGGTATAGAATTGCAACGTAGTCGGTATGAAGCAGAGAGTGGCGAGTGATAAATCCAATATTTAATATTAACCCTTTGACTTCGAGACGATTTTTGCTGGAAATTGTAGGAGGTGTAGGCGAGTGAATTTAAAAAAATATCAGCTCATAGGAAATTATAAGGCGGAACTTCTTTTATATTTATAGTTTTTTTTTACAAGAAGTTTCGAAATAAAAATTAATAACTTGGAAGACCTTTTTCTTGAAAATCAATTTTTGCAACGAACTTCTAACTTTTCAATTTTTAACTAAACGTCCTATGAATAAACTGTAAATATAAAATAGTTTCGTCTCGTCATCGCCTGTAAGCTGATATTTTTTAAAAATTGATTCAACTAATATAAACATTTCTCTGAGCCCATTTCTCTTTGAGTCCTTCGCATTTTCATTATTTTTCATCGCATTTTCATCCTTTGGCTCATGAAGTATCCTCCAAACGAATTAACGCCAAGTCGCCTCACCCCACGCAAGAATTAAAAAGCAGCCCCAATGGAAACCCTCTCGCCGATCGCGCAAACAGGAACATTACACACAATTTCCATCACGGAATTCCATTTCTATTCTTGGAAAATATGAAAAGTACCGAGGCGAATTCCATCCCACGACACGATTCCGTCTGAGCCAACCTCCCCGTACCCTCGCCGTACTCGAGCAGTACACGCGCCTACCTTTTGATCTCGTTCCTCTTATTCCGTCTCCACCCATCCTCCGCGTCCCGTCGAGCCATTCTGTGTCGAAATCCCGGGCACGTGTGTACAGAAGTCACCGTCGACAGACGTCTGCGAACCTCAATGGTCGTGAACGTCCGCGCTTTCCGTCCCCTGCTTTCTCAGCTCCGCTCAGACACACGTGTCCGCGGGCCCCGCGGCGTTATCCATAACAGATTCGAGTTCCAGCTACTCGGGCGACGTCTTCGGGGAGCCATTCCCCTCCGTATCGCCGTTGCCCGCGGCCACCGAGCGACTATCTGCGAAACTTTTCCCTCGACTCGTCGGTTTTCCGCGAGACGAGAGACCGGAACTTCGAAAATGGGGTGGCTCGCCGCGGCAAATTGGGGGTGGATCAGTGGTTCGGACGGGGAACGGCTTGAGAGGAGGACGAGTGGAAGAAGAAGAATAGAGGAAGCGATACAGCGTGATGCTGGGCCTTTGAAGATGTAAAGTAGATTTTAGGGTAGTTTGGTTTACAAGGGGTAGTTGATGTGGTAGCTGCAGATAGGCACAGAGGTATCAATTCACAGAATTCAGTGGGCAGTTGTCGGGAGTAAAGGGAGAATTGCAAGCAACTCTTCCACAACTATACTCGTTGAGTATCAGGCTTCTTCCTTAACTCCTAGAATATTAATGACAGTTCTTTGGATTCACTGTAAAAATGCAATTGCATTCCTCTGCTACACCAACGGAATACTACCTTTTCCCAGTTTCAATTTCATGAGGCCTCCACCTTCAGGCTCGATCATGTTTTAAGTAATAGAAGCTACTAAAGGGTATCAGGCTCAGTTACAGGGTACCACAGAGCAATGGCTTCAGTTACAGGTTCGTATATCCGAGGCAGAGCATGATTTCGTTCGCATAAACAGGATTCTACTGTATATCACTCCCCCGCACGTCCCGGCGACAGTGAGAACCCAACAGCGAGTAGATAAATCGAGCAATGGTCAGACGGAGAGGGTGGAGCGCGAGACAAGGGTTATTCGGTAGGGTAACTCATAACTCCCACGGTCGGCGATATGAAGCAAGGGGGCGACGACGTAACGGAGTGGCCAGGGTTACCGAATCGGGAAGAAGCAGGTTGGAGGGTGCTTTCTGAATTACACACGGACGAACGGAGTCGACAGACCGTAGTTTCTCCGGTCGCCTCGTCTCTTTCTTTTCGACGTGGCTCGTTCTTTTTTATTTCCAGCCCGTCGAGCGATTTCCAAGGTGTATTACAACACGGAGGAAGGAGGACAACGAAGGAAATGGAAAAGACGACGAGGGGTGAAATTCAGGGGCGAGGGGGACGAATGTGCGGTTGGAAACTGTAGCTGCGAATACACACCGACCGTTCAGACGGTGACGAAGAGAATAGTTTTGCTCGACGGTGTATTACACTTATACAAGGTGGGAGTAGGGGATGGGGGTGAAATGCTCCGAGTCAATTTTGCTGGTTCGTCTGTAGCAAATATCTAGCGGAAGGTTTGAGGAAGCATTCATTTTTATGACATCGGCGTCCTGTCGACTGTATGTTTGATTTAAGTGATGCTGCCAGGGATTTCGCAGACACTTTGTACGCGTAGGGGCGTATACATGTCGGTATGCGTGCTGCGAGAAAACGGGCCAACCTCACATGCCCGTGCACTTGTTTTATGACGGCTGAAGCAGAGTTTATTCGGACGACAGCGAAAATGAGATACAGGTAGTCCGTTCGCGTAGTCTGTCAGGGTTCCTCCTTCCGTCGACGATTTAAAACGGACCCGATCGATTTATGGCGTTTCGACGCACGAGATTCGAACGGGCACGACTCTCGCACATTATAGCGAAAGCGTAATGTCGGTTTATTTCGTGTCTGACGAGATAGCACGTGACTCATCTCCGGGAAGTAGTATTTACCTTCACTGTGCAAACAAGTGGAAGATGGATCGCGTGTGTCAGACAAGTGGAATGAAATTGATAATGATCAGGCAAGTACAACAGTACTGTAATTAGTTGGACGGCGGAATAGGATGGCATGTACTTGGATAAATAACGTATAACCGTCATTGGCTAGATGGATAAAAGTCTGCAAAGTGCTTTCAGTGAAGGGACTTCGAAATGTATTTTAGTTCAGGCGATATTGTAAGTCAGCCCTGGACAAATTTTAATTCGGATGAATATAAGAAGTAACTATTTGAAATAATTTAATTGCTATCGTTATTTTCAGTAAAATTAAAACAAAATATTAAGTAATTTGGGATAGTATCTCCAATAACGTCATTTCAAAAGTCCTCTGGTCTGTCGTAAGTCAGCTTCGGGAATTTCCTCCGTCGTTGTTGTAGCCTGTCAGCCCTTGGGATTTACATTTTTTTCCGAACAATTTACAGCAGGTTAAGCTGTATCACTTCCGAACAGGATAGATAAAACGCAACACCCTGTACGTGACTTACTCCACCAACACGAATCAGATCCTATTTCGCGTAACGACGCTCCCGACACGTGAACGCCTTCAAGTTTGTTTTCCACGGTATATTGAAAACAGAAGAGCCACTTCGTCCCACGTATCCATCGTCGGACGACGGAAAGTGGATCGAGGACATCCATCGTTGCCGGACCTTGCAAATATTTTTCGTTGCCTCGGTAAGACCTCTTTGGATGTGATCTCGCTGAAAGCCTTGGCTTAGAAACCATTTCAAACAATCCGGCCGGCTCCAGATCCGCCGTATCATCGGATTCCAGCACTATTGGTAGACTGTATCGCGTAATATATCCGTGCTACAGCCGCGCGATGCGCCCAATGAAAATTCGCGGATGCGCCTTTCCACTACGTTTCATATCCGAGGGCCATTCCCCGAATAGTAAACCCTAGGCAGCGAAATCGCGCTGTTGTTATCTCGCTCGAAAGCCGCTATTAAAGGAATTTTTATCGCGCCCATCCCCCTTTGGGCGCCGGAAGGTGTGCCGTCGACGTTTCCAGGGCCCTCCTAATGCCCACGCAGTAAAACGCGACGCGAGGAATCTTATGCAATCCTCGCCCTTTCCCAAAAGTTCGGATATGTCCTCAGAAGATTTCCCCCGCGTAAAAGTCCGTTCCCTCTATCTCTTTTCTTCGCAATTTTTGAATTAAATTTTCTCGCGTGGAAATCGTCGAAATTTCCACGCGAGTCTTGAAAGTTCGGTGGCGCGAGAAGTTCCAGTTGTCGGGGATTACCGGATGTAGTTCGCGGAGCGTTGGAAGAGCACCTCTTTGTTCTCCACGCGTGGTTTCGTTTCGCGCATCGTACACACCGCATCCCCGCGGACACTGTTTAATGAGCTCGTTAATTTCGCGCCACGCGCCAAATCTGCCCGCCTATTAAAACTTCAACGAATATCTCGAGCGGAATTCGCGCGCTACGGTGCGTCGCCGGGGACGATTGTTCGCCGCGGAAAACCGTCCGAGTCTCCGACACGCGGCGTGGGTGGAAGGCATGGGTAGATGTAGTTGCGGGTAAAGACAGAATCGGCGGCGACCCGTTCCTCGACAGTTAATTAAATTTTCTGCCACGCCTCCGCACCTTTGACCGTTCGCAATTAAAACTTACACCTCGCAGAAAGTTTCCCAAACGCGACACACTCGGTGGATCATCCCCTGTTTCCAGCCACCAGGGAAATTAATTGGTTCCGCCGCGAAACGCGACCGTGGATAACCCTAATGGGCCCGTGTTGGCGTTTTCTCGAGCGTCCCCTTGGGCACAGCGATCGCGGGATCCACCCCTGGGGGTACACGGCGACAAGACGTTTCGAGGATCAACGCCCCCGACTTAAGGGTCGGAACTATTGAGATCGAACGATGGATGTAATGCGGCTTACCTCTCGCAGCCCTCGCAGGCGTTCCAAGGGACGTAAAGTGCTCGTTGTAACCGTGAAATAGTGGGGACCGTGTAGGGAAAGGGATTTATCCCTCGGAGATTTGCATAAAGGTAGGAGCGTCCGGACCGTTGGTCCTGGGGAAACATTTCGCGTTTTATCGGAGAACGATATTTCACCGGGTAGGCCACGGTGTCCCCTAGTGTCGAGAATGAAGGCGTTCTCCAAGCAAGTGGGATGCGTTCGTCTTCGATGAGACAATTAACCCTTATTGGAAGCAGTAGGTTCGTGCCAGTGGTATGTGAGCATCACTGGCCAGACAAGTAGAATAGGACACCGTCATCTGAATGTAGTTGATAAAGCAATCAAACTAGTGCCAGTCACCAAACAAACCTTTACAGTGATATAGGTACGGATCTGGTCAGACACGTAAGCTTGGTTTGAGGCAGTGGTATGCATCAGTGGTCAGACAAGTAGAATAGGTCATCGTTGCTTGAATGTAACTGATCAGGTAATCCAATCAGCGTCAGTAAGCAAAACAACCTCTAAAGTGATCTAGGTACGTATCTGGTCAGACAAGCAAGCTTGGGCAGTCGCTAGTTGCACAACTAGTATAAGACCATTCCTAACGAGCCCGTTCGTCATCTACTTCGCGTTTCTGTTTCAATAACTCTTCCACTAATGCTCCCATTCAGCGTCCAACTTGAATTATACAGTCTTCAAACAGGAAGCTTATAAGGAAAATTAACTGTTTCAGTGGAGAAGCGTCGCAACAGTCGACTAAATGAGGATATTCGCGACAAATAAGCGTGGCGTTTTCGCGCGGAAGCCCGCCAAAAGCGACGCTATTGGCAAGTCATTACCAGCACCGTGGCGCCCGTAAACTTTAATTCCATTCTCCCCTTGAATCCAGTTAGAACGAAATGCAACAGCGACCCGGGTCGGCCGGGGCGACGTGTCCCTCCCCCGTCGGGGCGATTCAATCTCATTTGCATGGGCAGCCTTGAAAAGGGGGCTTTTCCTTTCGCGAGAACGCGACCTCTGCGTCCTGCCACCCTTAACCACGGCCTGAGGTCGTTCGCCTCGAATTGGTCGAATGAAAAATGGAATTGCAAACGAAGACGGAACAGGCTTCGAGATCCTTTCGTCTTTCCGGGCGCTGAACGCGGTTGTATCACAGGTCGTGTACTTTTGTTCCAGGCGGCTCGCCTCCCGCGCCCATTCTCTACCCGCTCGCTATGCTAAAATCTCCACCATAATTGTTATGCAAACTGCCCGTTGAATAATGCAGCGCGCGAAATTCATACGTGCCGCGCTCGCGCACTTCTGCCGCGCTACGGCGGCATCAAATAATTTTATAGCCCGTTTTAATAATTAATAAAGCCGCCGAAAAGTGTACCGCTGGCAACTGTCTTTCCGCCCCCCTACCCCCACCCGCTCTACTTGCCATCCAACACACGGGGTCGAGTCCGCGGAGACGGAGCGTGGAGGCAAGGAATCTACGACCCCAAGGGGCGAGTATTTTTTCCCTGTCTTCGCACCGAAGAGGGATGAGATGCTTCCTGCTGAGCTGAGTGTTACGAGGGTTTTTCTGCCCGCTCCGTGTCACGGCGAGATAATGGTCCGGAGCGCGACCGGCGGTACTTTTGCTAAGGCCAAGTTTATTTGCCGAGCATCCGTCGGGTAAATCGTCATTTATCGCGGTCTGTTTGAACCGTTGGCCCTCGTCATCCTACGTTTCGAAATTGACGCAATTGCGCCTCCCGCCGTCCCACATCCGCGGAACATTGTTATTCGTTGTTTATAGAATCGGTCAACCCGCCCTTCGATCCATTAATCTTAATAACATCCGACGCGCGCAAACGGTATCGGGGTTGCCCGTATTATGCCATTCATATTTCAGAATACTCGGCGCGTGGGCGGACGCTTATGTTTGCGAACAAACAAAACCCGTGGAACGCGTCAGGCCACTACACCTCGACGATTTTATTTTTCGTTTTTCCCCGTACACGTTATAAATAGAGAGCGCTCCGCGTTCGCCGACTATCGCGGACGTACGTCACATTTTACGGCTCGCAGCGAAACGGACAAATAAATCACGGTGGACACTACCACCTCCTACCCCCCTTTTCCCTGCCACGGTCACGTGTGCGTGTTTACGTCATCGGAATTGATTCTGGGGCGTATTTGTTGGGGATACATTAATGGACTGCTTCTGGTCCGTTGTGGCGCGGACGAGAATATTTTATTCGCTTTTAAATCCGGAGCGTTGGAACTAATTCCGAGTCGGTATCAGTCGATACGCCCGGCAAACGTTGACGCCTGGAGCGAAGCAATTAACGTCGATAATCTCGAACTGTCTGGAACCTAACGCCGAACTAACTTAAATTTAATCCATCCTCACCCTCAGACATTTGGTAATTTAACGTTTGCCTACTGCTCGCGGTTTCGTCGAACCAAACCCCCATCGATTTATTTCGCAGTTTCCAGACCTAACCTAGCGATGGTCGTCTACCACTCTGCAAAAAATACGATTTTGAAGGGGCAACGCGGCAGGGGTGGTTTTGGCGAGTTTCTCCTCTATTCTGACGCGTCAGCGCAACCCCTAACTGCGAATTGACGCGGCGATATTATGCTCGATTAATTACCCGTGAAAATCCGACCGCGGCTGAATGTCGACGGTCGTCTCGCGCGTTTAATTAGGACCATCCCCGCCCCCATCCCTCTATGCACGCCGCTTTCGAGGACCGCGAAAGTCGAAGACGCGCGATCTTGCAAAATGTCTGAACTATCTGATCAGGATTGCTGAATGGGCCTCCGTGGCTTTTGCCTTTTGCCTCCCGTTTCGTCGATAGCCGCGCTAATGTCTTCATCTCATCTATATCTAACGCGAGGGACGAGGGATTCTTTGTTCCTTAACGACCAACAGTGAACGATCGTTATTGCCTCTCGCAGGGGCTGGTTTCTTTTTTCGACTCAGTGGCGACTGTAAATATTCTCGAGGTGTCGCTTGAAAAGCATGGTCGGGATATAAAAGTAGTGTAAGTTTATTACTAAAGAGGGGGCACGCGTACGTCACTCGGTTTACAAGTAGCATGCGTGTATTATTGGTCAGGGAAGTAGTACTAGCCTGTTCTTGGCCAGACAAGAAGCATATACAAGCTACTAACTATGCGAGGGTTATACATAGATGTATATTAACTAAGTAGACACATTTGTCACACGTGTTTCACCAAGAAAATGAGTAGAATTATCTACAACTAGTCAGGCACGTAGTATGTGACTATACTAGACCAGGCAAGTAGTACATGTCTGTTACTGATCAGACCAGTAGCATATGCAAAGTGCTGACTAGGCATGGATCATACCTACCAACTGTCTATACAATTGACACATGTACCACGAGGAAAGCAAGTAGAATACACTACAACTAGCCAGACACGTGGTATGTATCTGTACTTGATCAGACAAGTAGCAGACAATGATATAAATTCACTAGTCAGCCAAGTGGTACAAGTCTCAGTCTAGTTTCATGCAAGTTTAATCACTTCTACGGTACAATTTCGATCGATTCGGGGTTAACGAATTACTTCGAGCCGCATTCAGATATTTTAAACACTCGGTGGTGGGACGCGCCCGGATACCATTCAATTTCCTCCAAGAACGTCTTCGTCGTGGCGTCTCAATTACTTCGAGTGCACTACAGTCTGCTTGCATTGAGGATGACTTGGAGCTTTGACTGGCGGCCACGTATCAATTTCTTCGATCAATAGAAACTAACTTCCGAACTTCTTCAGCGATCAATTAACATAGCTGCTAGCAATCAACATTGTGTGCACAGCGCAACTAGTTTCGGGACAGGTATCGGATAAGATGGAAGATCAACAATGGGCGGTGGGAAACTCGAAATCCCTTACAGTGAAACCATCTTAGTTTGCCGGGCAAAGAAAACAGTCGATTAATTATTCCTAAAAGCCCCTTGCCTGAAATAATTCTTCGTAAATTCTAAAATCCATCTTTGCTTCTATGAATATCGGTTCAGTTCGAGTGGTGCATTTCGGTTCTATGTTGAAAAGTTTTCTCCTAACTCCCCCACGCTAGCATAGCAGGGACAAGAAATTCTCTGAAATAATTCGAGTTCGACAAATGAACCCAGTTCGCCATCGCGTTATAATAATATCGTTTTAATTCCAACTAGGGCCTCCACTTTAAACGATCCGGAAGATTTATCGGCGTTCCGATAGGATTAAAGATAATTGCTTAAACGCCGAACGATCCTGCACGCGATAACGAGTGCGCGCATTTCTATGATCGCGTTTCGATAATAGGCACGAACAGTTACCTTTATCGCCAACGATAGCACCTACGATTATTGGCGCGACAACGTTCCATGCAATTCTTGCTCGAGTTTCGATTGCCTTTATTGCCGGCGGCGTTTATCGCTACACAATTCTATTTATTCTCATCAGACTTCCCCTTTAAATGTTGCCCCGTAATTCCCCGGAAAGAATCAGGCCGTGGAATTATTCGCGCCGGTTCGCGAAACGGGGTGTCTCGTCACGATGTTCGTTAATTGTCATTGAAAATTCCGCGCGACATCCTCGGAAGGGAACAGGTTCCCTCGAGCGCAGCGCTATTCCCTGACTGGTCGTTTGCGACTGCGAGAAGAAATTCTCGCGAATTCCAATTTCCATGCAAACTGCGTTTCGGTTTAATCTGTTTATCGCACTCCGTCGAAAATTTTTTTTCGCTATAATGGCATACGTTTTGCACATCGTTCGCCCTTACCAAATCCGTTTTGTCCTTTGATTAAACTTGCCTCCAACCCCTTTTTTTTTTCTTTATTCTTCGAACGTTGACTGGAATCGTTCGCGTACTCGCCGAAACGTTCTATTTATTTATCAGCGAGTGTTTCGGGTAACGACTGTCTGTGCGCGGGTACGCGAATAAACAATGATGCTTTTCATCGCCGAAGTTGAATTAATTAAACGTTATTAAAAGCGCTTCCCATGCTGCGCGAAGTATCTCACCGGCACAATTCCGCGACCGCACGTCAGCGCCGTGCAGTTTGTACAACCGGGTAATTAATGTCCACAGTTAGAGGGCGGGGACGGCAACTCCGAATGAAAACGCAATCAAATGTTACATTAAAATTTCTGAAAGTTACGCGTACGCCAGACGAACAAGCAATAAGCCCTAATAGATCGTATCGAATACTCAACTTGACGCATCGCCGAGGGTAATTGATGCGTGCTCGCTGCGTCACGCACAGGGGATTGTGGATTTTGCTGTATTTATTTCCTCGCGAAACAGAGGTGACAATTTTGTAAGAAACAACAAGAAAATCCAGTTTTCTTCGGAAACTACCCTATTAGAATTTTTTTTTATTATTTTTTTCATACTAACTTTAGTCTAAGTTAAACCTACAAATTGAATTCAATTAGTACGAGGAAAAAAAATAATTCAGTACCAATAAGATATACCAACAAGTCATACCAACAAGTGAAATTGTATTTGTTTCAGGACCGTGCAACTGATACAGGACGTTCCTAGTTAGATAAGTAGTATAAAGCGTTTTCGGTCCGGCAAGTGGAACCATGCTCGATAAGACAAGTGGAATAGGAGTGTGCTTGGGCGAACAATTAACAAGGGTTAGTATCCGATCAGACATGCGGAGCGGTGCGGTACGTGCAAAGCAAGTGGAGTAGGAGTGCATGGTCGTACAATAAACTACAAGCGTTTCTGGTCAAACCTGCCAAACAAAACAGTGAACTCTCCGGCTGGGGAATCACAGTCCACACGTAAATAGGACAGTGGCCGCTCGGACGGTTAAGGGGCAGCGGTGAATGGCATAAATGACAGTAAAGTCGACCAGTGGAAATGTGACCGTCTGGGGGATTAAATATTGTTTCCACTGTTTCTGCTAATCAAATAAACAACTGGCTCTCGAGAAAACAAAGAGAGGGAATATCAGGCGATACGAACTAAAATAAGTAAAGTTGGCTCGTCGTTACTAGAAAATAAAACTTCTGCAATGGTATACTAGTGCTACGAGTAAGAATAGATCCAGGACATGGTCAGACACACAACGTGGCCTATGCCCGGGCAAGTGGAATGACACGGCGTCATGTCAGACGCACCAGCCACGGATCGCTTCATCAAACGGATAATAATGTTTGTTCTGTACGTAACCGCGTGCAATTTGTAACGTTTATCTAACACACTTTCCACCTGGAACGGTCGTAAAACGCAACGTTCATACATTTTACGAGAATTTTCACGGAGATAAGCATTTTTAAGCAAACGTTTCGGTCGTGCCGTTCAACGTTCGTGCTTGGCTAAAAAAGGGAAGAAAAACGAATTGAAAAATGGAACAGTGGGGGGTCGGGGGGATAGTCGGTGGGTCTGTAAATGGACGGCGATGCGGAGCGACCGATTCGATTTTATAATTAGCGGAGCTGCGTCGTTTCGACGATTCAACGTAATCCCTGTTTATTGAAATTCTCTGTCAATTAGCCGCTCGCGGAATCCGATTCTTCGCGCAAACGCTTTACGGACTAGCCAGATGCTGAAAATCAGGATTATTACGGGCGTCGGGGATTCACCGGCGAAAAATGGGAGCCGGGATAGCACGCTCGAATATGCTGGCTCGTTCGATTAAATATCGCTCTCGTGCCGATCTGGTCCGCTACCAAAAATTTACTGGCGATGCGCAATGACGCGGCCGTATGGACCGATGCAACGTTATTGCATCCGTGCGGCCTGTGCGTCCTGCTATGTAAATCCCCGACGATTTATTTTCTATTTTTGTAAATCGACGCCGGGGCTCATTGTCGCGTAACTTATACACTTGTCGGTGGATTGTCCATTAAGTTGCGCACGGTTAAACAATCGCCCGCAAAAATTCCACCTGACGTCCATTTTGCGAAACGATTAACGCTTCGTGAGTATTGACTATTGATACATTTAAATAGATTTTATTTTGTTTATACTAAAAACAGTAGGTTAATTTATTATCGTTGAAATATTCATCATGAAATTTTGAGTGAAAAGTGTTGTATTTATTGTTTGGCTAATATTCACTGGCCACTTGTAAATGGCGTTTGAAGTTGAGGGTTGTTTGGCGCAGTCACCAATCAGTTTACCAATCAGTTATTTTTTCGCAGTAGATATTAGAAGTTACAATAAGTTTACAGAGGAAATATGTATATTTCTAGTTAGCCTAGCTTGTGATATTCTTCGCGAAAGAGTATGATACATTGAGTTTTACTGTGTACCCCAAACCACCCTTAACTTTGAACTTCCTTCACGAGAGTTAGGTGAGGATTAGCGAAATGTTCAGTAGGACATTTTTTACGCAGAATTTCATGATGAATTTCCCCGTTCCCGTACAATTCCTCCGTCTGACCTTTTCGGATGAAAAATGAGACAAACAACATAAACTGCTCACTGCAGGTGTTTTATCTTGAGAAATGGGATGTTTCATTTATTGGCCAGCTCGGAAATGGTTGGATATTTATTGGAGTGTCCGTAGACACGAATACTTTGTAAATAATTTCCCCTATGCGCCATGTTGGGTGTAATTGACGTACACCGTAAATAATTGAAAACTCTCTGGAATTATGTCCTTTGCAAATAATGGTAAAATGAAGTTGAATTTCACGTTAGATTTTTTTTTTATTAAAGGATACACGAATTAAGTGAAACCCCTAGACGACTCGTCGGTTATTATATTTGATATTTACGAATGTCTAGCCGCGCCAGCTCGGAACGAAGGAAGAAAAGGGGGATTCCGTGAAATGGAACAAAAGTACTTTCGTTGAGTTTCGATTCAACTAGGGGGATATTGACTTATATCCTTTCGTAATATCCTGCGCATTGTTCCTCTCGTAATCACTCAAAAGCGACGAATTCCATTTCTGTCCCGTAGCAGTGTCTTTAATCCGCCTTTGTGACCGGGGGATAATGGCTGAATTAAAGTCGTACATTCTTCTGTTAACAATTATAACGAACTTTTGTAAGAGAAAAAGAGACAATTCCGACGGATTCGTTAAAAGATTTCGTAATTAATAAAAGAGACTCCGGAGAGGGTTTACAAATGTAAATTCAATATTTTTTAGTTTCGAGTCAAGGATAGTCGCGTTGTACGCGCCGCTTTTCTTTTTATCGCCGTCTTACGGATCAACGTTTCTCATTCTGCGCAATTTCTGGTTCAAAAGACGGCCACGGTTACTTTGAAAACTTCGTCAGACCGTCGTGTGTCGATGCTGAATGCATTGTGCAGCCAGGATGTTCATGGCGGAGGCGGTTTTCGACCGCAGACCAATACAGGCTCCTCTGGGCAGTCGAGGATTTCAAAGGACTAGGAATTCTCCGCGTGAGTTGAATAGTTGTTGGAACACGAACGGGGGAAAGTCGGAAACGCCTTTTGTTACCTAGCAGAGATGGCAGCATTATCATACAACGCTGTATCATTCTAAACTGGTTTCGCGATTGTCGTACCGATTTAATCGTATTTTTAATTCGTACACATCTGTTCAAAAATATGGGGACACCTACCAACTTCAATGAATAATTAATATACACCGTTGATTATTATTATAAAATATGTACTATAATCCAATATTATACTACATACTATGTACATAAACATAAGTTATATTTATTTATATATTCGTAACATTTTTTAGACACTTGTTCCAATTAAGGAATCCAATCACTTACCTGAGAAAATTGCAAGAAGTACTGTTTATTACCACTCGGTTCGGATCTACAGCCAACCTTCCCTTTTAGATTTCGTTAACATTTCATTGGATTTCTCCACAGTAATGCGTTTTATGTTTGATGTGTACCGCGTAGTTCGTTATATCTATCAAATATCGTAAATTAAATTCCGAGCGGTAATAATACTCCGCGGATGTGTTAAATATTTGACGGGAGGGTGGAAGTTGTCCAAACATTGTAATATTACGGTGTTCGTGTAAATCGTGTACGATTCGGCGTACGGAATTAGAGAGTTCGAACGAATCGAAACAGGGTCGAATAAAAATCTCCAGCCCCGGCGAAAACTACTTGCTCGTTCGATTTATTACCAAAGTAATCACACTTTCAACGGGGCGATCAGTCGAGGGTGCGACAGTTTATGCTTCGAATAAATTCAACTACGTCGCCGTGAATTAAATCTCGTTGGCCTGCTTTCTCCGGCCTGAGAACGTTTTTAAAATGTCCTGTCGCGTCCTCGTTTCGAAACGAAAGATTCGCCGTTTATTTAAAGCGGGGCCAGGGAGATTCTTTGTTTTAAATTTTTGTCCCCGCGACGACGTTAAGCTCGTGCATTATGCAACCGCGAATTCCTGTTCGAACGCGTTCAACCCCCGGTTACGGGGGTGCGGCGACACGCAAACGTCGTGGACGACCACTTTGTTGCACGTCGTTGCACTCGATGCGGTAGATTTTCAGCAACAAATCTCCTAGTACGGTGATTCTGAAATTTTCTCTACCGCTCGGCGAAGATTTCATGTCGCCACGGGTTCATGCTGTTAAACATTTCCTGGATAACCGAGGAAATCTCTTTTTCTCGACTTACGACACCTTTTTTCTCGCCACGTAGAGTAAGTCCAGCATTAAGCAGATATGTAGAATAAGTCCAACGTTAGCAAGTGGAACAGGTATATTGCCTCTCGGTTCAAGCCTGAGAAGTAGGATAAGTTTAGCATTAGTCAGACGCGTAGAATAAGCAGAGCATTAGGAAGAGAAGTAGATGGAATGTGTTGCCAATCAGTCAAGTGACAGAAGTAGATTCTAGTCGGTCAAGTACAATAAGCCTGACCATGCCAGACTATCTCACCGTCATGTAACAAGTAGAATAACTCCAGCATAAATCAGACAAGTACAATAAATGCAGCATTAGCAAAACAAGAAAAGCAAGTCTATTACCAATCAATCAAGCGGAATAAGCCTGATCCTAATAAATCAAGTAGAATAAGCCTGCCCATCCCAGACCACGCAACACCGATCCAATAAGTAGAATAAGTCTAACCTTAATCGGACACGTAAAATAAATGTAACACTAACAAGACACGTGAAACAAGTACATGCCATGTGTTCCATTATTGATTAAAGTAACAGATAAAATATGGTTTCCCTTATAAAGTTAATTCAATTACTTGCCACCCTTCGACGTTAGTTTTTCTTTGGAAGGAAGCAGACAGGTGTGACGATCGTTCTACTCGACTAATTAAGTTTTATACCCCTGGCCGTGCCAAGGTATAAGGCTCGAGTTCAACGATCTCGAATGTCTCTCGATGGATCGACCCCAAATCGAAGGACCATCGGTTAACCGCCGGTGCGGTGACACTCGAATGGCTACCCTTATTGGTTCAGGGATCAGTCACGGTTGACCGGCTGGCTGACACTTCATGGGTGTTTACACGCACACATCCACGCCGCTGCTTAAGTGGAAACTACCGGGTGAAATATGCATATCCTTCGACGCGTCTTTAATTCGCTGTCGAACTTCTGACGCGTTTGTTTATTTGGGTCACGAGCAGCAGGAAAAGTAAACGGTAAATCGATGGATGTCGTTTAGTGGGGCCAAATGAGTTTTAATTTTGCGCCGTGTTATGACAGGTCTGACGAATCCAAGCTGTTTTTTTTCCCACGATACGATTCCCATTTCTGATCATTTTTGTTCAGAGTTAGAAGGCCAGAGTGCTGACAGAGTGCTAAATTCAATAATATATCATTTCATGGTATCATTTCAGAAAACCCATGGAAAAAATTCGTTGCAGCGTAGTGGCCAAGAAGAGATATTCAGATGGCCTGGTTTTGGGGGGCCACCCCGTATATTCGTCGTGCTTCTGAAATCCAAGTTTTATTTACGTCACCCCTCGAGTCGCAGAGTACACAGACGCAAGTAAAGGCCTCTGAAAAATCGTCGCGACAAACAGGACTTGGTAATTACTTATCGAGTTACGGCACGAGTGCAGCAGGGTGTAGATGAATTTCTGGTAGACTGGAGGTCCTGCAAGAGGATCCCAGGGGATGCACCGCAAGTCCGGACCGGATACCAGTCCACGGAGAACTATGCGCCAAGGTAAAAGCTAGACACGGGGCGGATGGAGGAGGGCGAAGTATATAACCGGGGTAGTCTGCGAGATGAGTTTCGATTCAGAGAGTAATTTAGTAGCCCGGGAAAACGAAAATTAACGGTGGCCTGAAAGTCCTGAATACCTCTCGTGGACAGGAATTTTTGCAAATTTTGCGATTGTCGAATTAGGAATTGTCGCACGAAACACGTGTACGCGGAAATAACTGATCGATATTTTTATTACCTGTAACGAGATTGGAAAAACATGACAAATTTACATTGTAAAAATGGGAAACGCGAATCGTCGATGATCAATATGTATGCGTGCAATCGAGTGATGTCGAAGTTATAAATATTAACCTTGCTTGCGGAGAAGGCAAAGCGATATTACAGGGACGAGGATGAGCTCCCGTTATTAGTTACGTTGATCAACCGTGAAAGCGGTCAATCGCGAATTGGAGTTCAAAGATACCCCTCTTAACCCGTGCTGGTCGTGGTTTAAGCAGATGTATTCTGCACCGGAACACGTGGAATTCTGTTAACTCTTTGAAGTGCAATCAAAGCGTACCGGACGGCCAATTAACATCTTCTGCTCTTTGCGTTCCGCGACCGAGGTAAATTAATTGCTGCGATTAAGGATCGAAAACCTCGAACCGCATCGCGGAAAAACAGAACGCTCGATGCGGAACGTTCCCTCGAATGCAGCACGAAATAATTATTAAAAACGATATCGATGTTTGGGTGCTTCTAGTTTCTGCTGTAGTCACTTGTGGCGCCACTAGTTCACGAAGCACCCTAACCTCCACAGGTTTTCAAAGCGCTTGTGGCGCCACTAATTCGCGTGCTCGCCGTGTGCTGCAAGCTTGTCCACCCCCACCCCACTGTATATAATACAACAAAGCAAGACAAATATTCCAGAAGTTCGACACTCTCTTTAATTCTTGCAAATACTTCATTTTTCAAAACATCTACTTACACAACTTCCGCAATGAACAATTCACATGCACCCAGCTGCGCTATCGTCTCGCGGAATATTTTTCTCGTCGAACGGGATTTTCGCCAGGCTTCTGGAAAAATCCCAGAGTGGCTGTGGATAAATGATGGACGGCGGAGTCGTCGGCGCTCGGGCGGAACGGGCACGAACCGTCGCTATAATTTCACATTCGGTGTTAACGGACGACCCCGCTCCTTCCCCCCGCGCGCGCCTCACGGTGTCGTTCATGCCGCAGTCGCCTTAATCGCAGCTGCAGACGGCGTTCAAACACTTCCGAGTGTGTGAAAGTTTTCCCCGGGCGTGTTAGTCGCTACATTTCGCACCGCTGCGAAATAATACATTGCAGTCACACCTCGCCGCCGTTAATGGAACATCTGGCAAAGTTTGCGGAGACAGACATTCAACGCCGGAGCCTGGTGAACGGTTAAGTATTGATTCTCCGTGGCCGAATGTATGTATCCATGTGTCGACTGGTATGCGAGGCGGGGGTCGTTTGAATATTCCTTCATTCCGTGACATCTGGATCCCGGGACGGCCCTCGGTTCTCGTTCGCGGACGGGACGAGCCTCGCGAGAACGCTGGGAGCACCGGTTAATTCATTTACGTGGCTAGAAATGACTTCATTCCGTCCTGTCTGATCCGCAACGTATCGATCTACTTGCCTGTCTAACACTGAGCGGTTCTATTCTACTTGTCCGGCCAGTGACGGCCTCTATTCCGCGTGTCCGACCAGTGACGTTCCTATTATACTTACCCCAGCCTGCGTGCATCGATGATGGCCTGCTGTCGGGCTTCTGACTATATAGTTGTACTTTCCCGCAGGTTTCGCGCGACTATAATCCTGCACGCTGCGACTTTGTCACGTGTTGCGTCCTTTTTCCACCGGCGAGCGATAGTCCAATTCTACTGGTCTGATCAATGGTGGCTTTGTTCCCTTCCCTGACACGTGACGTTCCTATTGTACTCACCTCGATCTGCTTGCATTGATAATAGCCTGTCGGATTACGGGCCCATCTGGGTCTACTTTTATCAACGAGGATTAGGGGACTATGATTGTCTACCTCGTGACTAAAGGTTACAAGAGCAACTAGTAATGATGCGAGATATCTGATCATCTTGTCTGACTAAAGCGGGCTTACTCTACCGAGATTGTATCCTCAGCTTGTTTCCCCACGTTGAACCCTTGATCTCGCCGGGACACTAATCGCAACAAAGGGACTGTGTAACGACAGTCACGCGAGACTATACTGTACGTCGATTACGAGGGTATACGTTTTTTTTCCGTCGCGTATTAGCTGCAGGAACGTTCCTCGTGTAATAGATTGTGATTTGTTCGATAATAAATGTCCAGACTTTACGGCCACCGTTGGGGGGGTATAATTTACGCACTTTTGTCGCTTACGTGCTCGTCGCCCATTGACCGACCATAAAGGAAGATGAGCTGAGGTAAATACGAAGTATGATGAATTCATCTACCCGCCCTTTACCTTTTCTTCCGTCCATGTAGCGTCAGTCGTTCGTAATATATTTATGTAGGATGTAAGGTAAAATAGCGTCGACAGGTTGTCGATACAACGTCCCCAATAATTTGATTCATCGCTCCAACATTATTGGCCATTATTGAGGGGACACCGATCCCTTGGGGCAAGCCTAATCAATCGAATGCTTCGTCCGGAGGGTAATAAAAAAGATTCCCTATTATTTTCATACGTAAATTATTCCTGGCCTCAACTAAAATCGAATAGTTTCCCCGTCACGTTTTATCATCCCTCTAAACTAAAGGTATTATTTCTGTGCCCGTAAGTGTGTTTTTGGTGGGCTAAAGACACAACCGTTTATTATTTTGTTAACCTCGAACTTCGCTGAACTCTCCATGGAGCCGTTCGGAGTCACAATTGCCTTCCAACGCAGAAGGGCGCTCGAAATTACTACGACACATTAGTCACACCATCTGTTGTGGCAATTTCAACCTTCCTGCGTGCGCCGTGCAACCGTCATTCCAACATCGATCCGTGCACTTATGGCGTTCTATTTTGTGCATGCACCGGCGCTGTTTGGCGCCGGCAAGAACGGCACGCTGATATGCAACGTCATCCCCGCCTATTAGGAGCTGCAAAACTCTGCTAATCAACCCTTATCGCGTTCCCACCGCGGTATCATTTCACCTGGACCAGAACTCGTTGCTTCTATTTGCTTCCACGGAATTGGCGTGCTTATTCTGTCGCAGGCTCATGCATACATTACGCCACTCGCTATCTAAACGTACACGCGTGCCAATCCTTTGCATTCGTTTCGTGGCTACTCGTTTCCGCTGAAACCACCGGGGAGTGGTCCGCGGTATTAATCTGTTCCTAGATATAGTAATTTTCATCGCTTTACGTTCGTCCACCATGTCGAAGCAGGATCTTATGTCTCGCGTGTTCGCAATGATATCAACGAGATTACGGTGAATTAAAATCGTCGCCGAGACCCGTGCACCCTCGTTTAGATAATGTTTACGCGAACGAGCCTACGTGCCGCGATATCGTCTCTTTCTTAACGAGATTGGTGCGGCGGGGAGGGGGGGGGGTAGCGATAGCATTAGTGCAGTTTTAATAACCGAGTGCTGAGCAAACGTTGCGATCGTCGAGTGTTGGGCATTATTCGCACCCCTTCGTGAATACTGTATTTATCCTGATTTGATGAAACTGTAGCTTTGAGAGAAACTCAGGGAAATGCACTCTGATACAGTCTGGAACAAAATGGAAGCAGCATGAAGTGGAATAACCGAATTTTAAAATAGGTGATGTTTTTTTTTAGATCGTCATCATTTTGTTAATTATGGAAAATTTTAAATTAACTATTCTGTGGTATAGAGAAATTGTTTATGGTTGTCAAACACTTGGATTTTCTGAACTAGCTAAGTGGAGATGTCCTTATGAACCCCGCAAATATTAACCCTTCGTTTAATTATCAATATCGTCAACAATAATTAATTTTTTCGACACGAAAAAATATTTTCTGTATCTCCAAAGTAGTACAACCAAAGGATAAAAACGTCGAACACATCGGTGGTACCGTTTGCTTAGAATAAGTTCCAAAATATGCCTAATCTTCAGTTAAAAAAAATAAGTACTTCCTTGTAAGTCTCCTTTAATTTCGTTCCAGATTGTAGTATGCCCCAGTAATATTGATGCACTGAGTTCCGAAAGCGAACGGGGATAAAAACAATACGACTGGCAACGAAATTACCACCTCCCGCTGCATCCCAGGTAGTTCATTTTTCCAATTTCCGGGGATCGCAAACAGTCGCGTTCGCCTTCCGCCTGAAATCATCGGCTCGAATTGACAATTAATATTCTCGGTTGAAAGAGCCGACGCCTCGATCAAACCTGTACCATCGATTACCCAAACAACGCGTCCAATTAATTCCGACCTCCAAGATCAACCCCCGGCTGTATTTCAACAACGACCGTTGTTCACGGTCGGGTAGGCCCGTAAAGGCAACCCCGCGCGGGGTAGAAAATGAGAAAACGGAGGCGAGAACCTCTCAAAAAGCTTCGTAATCGATTCGTGCACCCCGCTACCCCACCTTTGAAGATTGAATTTTCGTGAGAACGCGACAGAAGGCAAGATCGCCGATCGAACTCCTGCCTGTTTATCATATCTCGGGCCCAATCTTCTAAGAAAGTGCAGGAGAGTAGTTCCTGTTTCCTTTCATATCTGCCTTATAACAATCAAAGCGTACATGTCTTTATTCTCGTCGCTCACTGGGGAACGGAGATTGCTGCCCATCTAAACATAAAAGCGATTAATATTCCACGCATTAGATCTGTGTAACCAAAACTAAGGCTTGCTTGGGACCAGCATTTGCAGAAACTGGTGGAGATAACTAAATGACAGGAGTAGGGTGTCAAAACTTCCGGGGTGAAGTATTACCCTCGGCAGAGTTCCGCCCTGGGGGCCTATGGTGGTGGGATTTGAACCCGGTAAAAATCCAGCACTACACCGCAACAACATCTGTGGGGTGTCTTTTGAAGATTTTTCCCATCGCCACGGTAATATAAAAAAAAAGGGATACAGTCAAAACAGATTTTCTGATGGATAAAAATTACAAGCGTTGGCTTGTCATTGACTCTTCTGTGTGTATACGTGCCACCTTAAATGGTGCCTCCGCGACCCTTATCGCGGCCTTGGCGACTAACTACACCACCGGCAACCCTCGTGGGAGTTCGAGGCAGTGTTTGCACGCCTAATTGGTATTCTTACTTTCTCGGCCGTCGAGCTCGGGCTCATGCATATATTCCACGCGGGGGAGCAACACCCTTCATCTACACCGAGTCCACGATACGCGCGCACGACGCTGGAAGCTGCAGGTGTACGAGCTTTATCGCGCTGTTTCGACGATCTTCGAGCTTGCTGCTCCTCCCTCCCCATTTTGCTGCATCGCATTCTTTCAAGGGATTATGTTCGAGACGAGGCTTTGTTTGTTTGTGTGGGTACGTACGTCACAGGAACAACTTTTCCGCGACAGCGGCGCGTTAGGGTGCTAGGTGTCCATCGATTGAAGCTTCCAAGCTTTCAAAAGCCGAGGTTCTGGTAATGGCTGATCTATTTAGAAGTCCAATGCCATGTTTCGATACCATTAGTCAATTACTTACCGCGATGCAATTAGCACTATGCCTCTCAGTTCCCTTTCTCGGCGATCCTACTCCATTTATGATCACGAAGCTTTCAGGACCAGTGTCCCTGTGAATGATCGAGGCTGACCACTGCAGGCCACGTCCACTTAGGAATTCTCTGTAACGTTTGGCTCACGTGATTCCAGTTACATCACAGACGGAAGAACACGCCGGCTCTGTGTCCCTGATGATGTTGGTTCTCATCAGCCATGATCACTTTCAGGGCCTGAAAGCATTAAGCAGGGAATCCTGTTAGAGATTCTCCTTTCGGGTGAAGCTAAATTCTATTGTAGAGAACGTAATCGTCCTGGAAATGTCAATTGTTTTATTAATTCTCTGATCATTCTTTTCATGTCACCTTTCTCTACTTGCTTTTCTCTGTAATCAGATATTCTTTGTGCACAGGGTAGATATCGATCGGACCAGAATGGCTGAAGGGAAGATTATGCCCCATATCACCCTATATTCGTCGCAACGTGGTACAAGTACCCAGGAATCCAACGTGTTTGATTTCGACTCGAAATATTCCAAGACTGACAAGTAGGATCAGTCTGACATTAGTCAGACACGTAAAATAAAGCAGAGCATTAGGAAGACAAGTGGAGGAAATGTGTCACCAATCAGCCAAGTGGGAGAAGTAGATCCTAGTCGGTCAAGTACAATAAGCCTGACCTTGCCAGACCATCTAAACCCCGCCCAACAAGTAGAATAACTCCAGCATTAATCAGACAAGTAGAATAAGTACAGCATTAGCAAGACAAGTAAAGCAAGTGTATTACAAATCAGTCAAATGGAACAAGACTGATCCTAGTCAGTCAAGTAGAATAAATCTGACCATGTGAGACCATCTAACCCTCATCCAACAAGTAGAATAACTCCAGCACTAGTCAGGCAAGCAGGATAAATCAAGTGCCAGCAATACAAATAGAATGGGTTCCGCTCTAATCGATGATAGTTCAAGTTGTTTTTTTTTTTACTTTTTACTTTCAAGAGTACGAGATTATTCGTCGAATAATGTCGAATCGACAAAGTACGCCGGCGAAACTCGCAAGCTCGTAATCGTGGAAAATTACTCAGCGATGGAGGGCTTCGCAAACTGTGTCACGTGTTTCGTCGCGCGCCAATCAAAGACCATAGAGAGCCTAGCCCCGTGCGAGCCTCCAGTCACGTTCGTGCCGCAGACTAATTCGCGGAACTGTCAACTGACGTTTACCATGTAAGACGATCCGCGCGGAATGTAGATGAGGGGATGCTTCAGACCTCGGGTTCGGTGCTTCAAAAGCTCCGACCGGGGACGCTCATCCGCGCTAATTTCTTTGCTCGACCGAAAGCTCGTTTCTATTTTCGGAAATCGTGTCACGATGTAATTTCAGCCCGTCGATTTCTTCGCGACGACGGTATCGGAATTATTGTCACGCTGTAATGGTAAATATGTCACCGTCTGTTCGCTTTCCTCTTCTAATTAAAAGGTCGATCTGATATTGCGAACGGAGAATTCTCCAAGAAATGTTTTCTTCTAAATGAAGATCAGGGAAAATGTGTTGCACGGAATACAGTTTAACGAGCTGCGATATTACTTTTCTGAAATCAATCGGTATTATTACTCTTTCAGTCCAAAGGATTATGTACAAGTGAAATAAGCGTAGCACCAGCAAGACAAGTATGCCAGGCTACAAATTCAATTTACCCACGTCCCTTGTGGTGGTTAATTAGGTTATTGTGTTTTTTTTTAATTTCCCTAGGACGATAACGTTACATTTACAGGGTGTAGTTAAATTCCAGTTAGACTGACCTCAATTAAGAGAGAACTCGGACCTAAACGCTGAAAGTGGATGGTGCTCTTTTAAACGCGTTCTATAGGAGTTTCTTAATACTTTCAGCCATGTACACTACGCTGGTTACTCGATAGCGGAACATTAATGTTAAAACAGAAAGTGGGTGCATCTCGGGACCGGGGAAGTTCCGTGGATTATGTTCCGCCCGAGACTTTTTTGTTTGCTTCCGGCTGTAGAATGTACACTGCCGCTCGAAAGTCCAGGATCGCTTACCTCCTCCCAGCGCTGTGTGATGCGCTCTTGAACAAAGTGGGGACTCTTTAGACGCTTATGAATATTAATAAGGGGGATATAAAGGTATTATCGAAGAAGGGAGCTAGTACGTGACATTGAAATTAAATAGTTCGCTACAAGATACGCGGAACGACGCTGATTGGGTAGCTGCAATAAGGGGTTGTCAGGGTACGTTCCGCACGTATCTTCGATTTGTCCTGGAAAAGTTTTTCCCCCCAAGAAGCTTGGAACGGAAAAACCTTGTCCGTTGTCCATTTCCTGGCCGTCGGTATCGCCCGCCGATAAATTAAACGGCGGGAAAGGGGAACGATGAAATTTCGCAGGATAATACAATCTGCCGTCGGGATCCCTCGAACGCTGCGAGTTTCTTATTTTTCAGTTTCCTTCTCGGTTCCCTTATTTTCGCTAGTCCTGGTGCCCCGGCCGCTTCGTACGGCGCGAAGATTTCATTGTATTTCGTGCTCTGCTGAAGACCAAAGAGACAACAAATTGAAACGACGAGCACTCCTCTGACGTCTGCTCAGGGATATATATTCTGCGAGAAGCTCCAAGAGAACCACCTCGAAATTTACACGACGTTGCATTCAATTTATTGCCCGTCGGACAGGTCGAAAGTAGCAGCTGGTTCGATTCTTAATGCGATCGGTCGAATCAAAGTTTCATTTTCAAAGTCACAAACGCCTTTGTTTCGATTCCGAGAAACCAGGAGACGCTTCGAAAAATTAAATCAAACCAAGCAAACTGGACATTTCTGCCTGTCCGGCTAAGAGCGTACCCAGTCTACTTACTACATCGTACCTCACGTATTTCCGCTCCACATATCGACTTCCTATAACCGTTCACAGGTTTATTCTACTTGTCAAACAATAGTATGTTTCCAGTTTTCCTTTATCCGTACGTAGTTTCCGACAGTAATTTAGCGACTCGAGCTACCCTGACAAATGATCTCTGTTCGCCTGTCCACTGATCGTCCCATACTACTGAGTCGATAGACAAAGATCTTATCCTATTGTTCGACCACTTGCTGTGTCATTCCACCTGTCGCGATGCGCTCTCAAAACAGAAGCACTCCCGTTTGAAATAATTCTTCAGCTCCGACAAATGACGGAACTTTCCAAAGACAATAGGGCGAGTCCTTTCATACACCGGAAACGGTTTAGCGAGCGCAGCGTAGTCGATCTGACACGTACAACTTTCCCTCCGCCCCTTGCCTCCCTCCTCTGCTCCTCCCGTCCACGAGGGGACGGAGCACGACAATACCGGGAATCGAAGGAGAAAATTTTAGGGGTTGGAAATACAAAACGCGTGCTCCTTGCGTCGAGCGGCATTTAGGTATCGATTTATTCATAAATGCATGTACCACAGGCACCGATGCAATCGGTGAACGAGGAATTTTTGAATTGGAAATAAAGTAACTCACAGAGCGCCAAGCTTCCGGCAGAGAAAGGACTTCGTTTTGGGAACCCACTTTATAATTTTACTTCGACATTATTACGATTTTCCAGCGAGTTCGAAAGCTTCCAAGCACATAAAAGAAATGCTCGAAAGTCAAGGATAACGAGTGCAGAAAGTTGATAAACTAAAGAGAAATATACGCGAGCAACGACTCTTTTCGCGAAGAGTGGCGAGAGAAATCGTTGGACGAGTTCTAATTCCCGTCGTTGTCCACTTGGTCCCCCAAGAATCACTTTGTGCCTTCAAGTGTTCTTCGTATCGAGAGGTTCGCGGCATCCGTCGACTTCCGGCACTTCCTGTTCGTCTTCTTAACATGTTCGTAGAGCCGCGATGAGGCACGTTCTCAATGAAATGCATTACCGCGGCACGTTACGTACGTTTCCGGAGAACAATGGATCCCGGCGCGAACCGTTGTAGTGCTTCGGGAAGCGCAGTTCAAACGATCGCAGAGAATTTACTGAAATTCATTCCGCGTGGAATTTCAACCTTTTCTTGTTCGATTTCGCGAAGTTCATCGAGCTCGGAACCGAGCGCGATGTAGATAATCCAAGAGCTGATAAGTGGAATAAGTTGAACGTTGATGGGATACGTAGAATCTGCGCGATATCGATCGCACAAGTAGAATGTCCGCGCTATTGGGCAGGCTGGTTCAGTGTGTAATGCGAGTAGTTTATGCATGACATCGTTTTGATAAATGAAGTATGGCCTGCGTCTCTGGTAATGAGTGCAGGATATGGATCGGTAGAATAAACGAGCATTGATCGGACAAGTAGAAAATGTTCTTATATATCAGACGCATGCAGTAGTGGCTGACTTTAATGAAAGAAGTGCAATTGTATATATTCATTAAATCACACAGTGTTCACTTTACATAAGTAGAATACACCTGCAACTAGTCAGGCACGAAGAATAACCCTATCACTAATCGGCCAAGTAGTATAAGTCACCCAGTCAGACAACTTGGGAACCTTGATACTTTTTCTTCAATTTACCAATAATTCAATTTCAAATACCAATAATTTCTTGCCATTAGTCAGGCAAGTAGAATAAGCCTACCGCTAGTCCGACAAGTAGTATAAGTCCCTCAGTCAGAGAACTTGGAAACCCAGGATACTATTTCTTCACTTTACATGTCTTTAGTGGGAATTGACTTCAATTTCACTACCAATACCTTCTCGTCGCGCGCAGATAACGACCTACAGACACGATACCTACTTGATACGACAAGTCGTGGCCACGAGTCGCGGCGAATCGATTTCCTGGTCCACTTCCTCCGGTTCGACTTGGCTATGTCGACTTTCTGCGAACGTTTCCGCGAACGACGTCTCGGCCACGCTGAACGAGCTTTACGTGGGACGCGATGCAACGTCGTATGGAAATGGAGGTCCCTGGAACGAGTACGAGGGGCTGCCTTTTCTCCGTCGCGGTAATGGTCCGTATTTGCTCGACTCGGTTTCAATTGACTGCGCGGAAAAATGTGGCGAAACAGCGCAGAGTTTAATTCTTGCGGGACCGGGCTCTGCACTTGCGCCGCGCCCCGGGATTAAATTTGATCGTTTCCCACCGCTAGCCGGCAGCGTATTCAAACGATCGTGAGCGTTTTAATGGTCGAAATTTCATCGCTCGCCTTCATTTTCTATGCGTTCTTTAATATGATACCGCGCCGCGCGTGGAATATTCATCCGCAACGAATCGTTTAACGTTAATCTCATTGGGAATTTCGCAGCTTCTGCTTGCTGTTCTCGAGAAACGCTGCGTGGAATTTTATCTCGGCACGGTCCACGCAGACTATCTCGCTCCCCCCTGCACACACGTACGCACGTTTTCACTCTATTTCGAAGAGGCGTTTATCCCTGTACAATTTCCTATCGCGTACTTGGCAATGTCTGCGCACACGTTCGGCGAGCTTTGAATTAACTACGTAGCTACCAATTATTTTGTTTCGTTTGTCTGGCCCGCGAGACTCGCGATCTATTTACGACTGCCGAGAATAAATGGTACCATTCTAACCGCCTGGCCAGGGGCGAGGCACCCGCTCCGCTTGTCCGACTCCTGCGTTACTATTTTTCTTTCCCGATCCGCCGTTGGTTCCGGTTTTTATGAATTTATGAAATTTAACTGATGTTACCCGTGTTACCCGAGACCGCTTGACTTGTCTGCCTCGTGACTGTCCAATGCTACTGTCCAGATTTATAGCAATAAGTGTCTACTTCATGCCAGTACAACAGCGGCCAGTTTGTTACAGGACAGTCTAATACTACTTGTCGTACTTCGGAATGTAATCGTCTGGCTTGTGACGGTCCAATACTACTTGACCGACTTCTCATCCTGCTGGCGTATTTATTCTTGTCTCAGAGTTCATAACGGTTACGTTTATCAATTTTCTGTCTAGTTCATTGGTATGACCGTGAATAATTTAATTCTATTTCACTATCTGATATATGCCGCTCAAATACTACTTGGCTCGACTTTTCAACCTTCTGGCATATTTATACTACACTTCCGAGAGTTTGTCTGGTCACATATAGCCTCATTCTACTGAACTTCATCGTAGCCTTATAAATTCCTTTGCTTGTATGTGAATTATAATCTTCTTTTGCTTTATTACAGACCAGTTTCCACAAAATAAATGAATTCTGTTTTTCGTTTTCCATATTTGCACCGTACTCGAGTAATTTATTCCCGAGCTCACGTTGAGTTATGATCATTCGGCTCGGCAATATCGTGTTTGATGACTTCAACGAACGGTTCCGCGGATATCTGCGGTCGAAAAGTTTCGGCTGTAAATCGTGGGCGTAATTTGCTTACGACTTTATTCGACAAGAGAAACTACCCAACGCTGGGGAAACTTGGCGAGAACGTAAATCGTAATTAAACTTCCGTTCAATTAAGACGCGAAGTGTATTTCAAGATCACCATAAACGCGCCTCCGCGGTCATTAACGGATACTATCCGTTCCATGCTCGTGGAATGTTTATGCAAAGTTGTTAAAACTGGTTGATTTAACGTGGCCATCAATCTGGAATTCCAGATATCGTCCGATATTAAATTCTACAGCGATTAATTCATCCAACTTTGAACAATCCATAGACCCCGGTTTTGACGATGAGGAATGGTAAATTTACGGCATTGATCTTCAATTTATTTTATAGCATACTAATATTATCAGTAGGCGAAATTTCAACGATAATTCTTTTTACATTTCGTTCAGTGGTAGAGGTGCGCGTTTATGGCAATAATAGTCAGACCTGTTTCCACTTTATAAATTGACGCTAAAGCTCTGGTGTTATAAGTTCCTGGCCGCGGGTGTTCCCAATCGTTTGAAACCAACCCCATACATCTTTCCTCAAGAACAAGCGGTTGAGCTCGACTTTAAACGCCGATTGAGACCTCGTTTAAGTCGTACATACCGTAGGTCTCCTTTTCGCCCCTACCCCCCTCCATTCGGGGCAATCGTTTCGTGATGTAGAGCAAGATCGAACCTCACGCGGTTCCCTGATAAATCTCAGCACCCTGCGCATTCCTTCGCCTTGATTTTTCGTGTAGGATCGCATTCCACGCTAGTTTTAACGTGTTTCGAGGGAGATAAAATTAAAAGGCTCGCCCAGATCGCGATCTCTTCATTACGGTGGAGAACGTTCCTCGTGGTTTAAAAAAAAAAAATTCGGGTTGCTTGGTTCAACCTGTTCGAACATTTTTAGACACATTTTTTTGCAGTGCAGTATTTTGTGGGAAAATACTGTTATTTATACGACTAAGTTTAGCTATTAGTATTATTATAAAAAGATTCAAGAATGGCCAAATTTAGATGCTCATCTGAAATTCCTAATTGTTATTATCAATTTTGAAATTCCTCGGATAAACATTCATTGTGGGTTGCGTAACAATCGATCACCCGCCACCAAACAACCCCCTCTACGCTTCGTAAAATTTCCATCTACCGCCCGTATCAACAAACAACCCCCAAAAAACCCGTCGCTGTTACCCCCCGTGTTTCAACGTTGAACAAACCAACCCCCTTCCGCGTAATATAAAATTCCTTTTCGCCCTAATTTCCTGTGGCTTTATACACCCTAATCCCAACAATTAATTCTGCACGCCGGAGTGGTTGGATATCGTAGTTTTCCCGGGGTGAGTGGCTCGGAAGGCAGTTATCTGCCGACGAAACGCTCAGGGGATGCGGGCGCGATCCCGGAATTGTCGTCTTATCGCGCACGGTAATCGGCGAATCCTACCAGATGCAACGCCCTTAACGCTCCCGGAGTCCTTTGGTCCGACGAGGGGTTGCTCCTTAATCAAGGAGTCTCTGGGAACGTCCTTGGAACGTTTTCCGCGCTCTTGACAAGAATCGAGCCCGCCACGAGGCGAGAGGTGGTGCCTTTTAATCAATGCCGGACCTCCGGCTCCGCTTGAATTATTCAACCCCGACCTGGACGTTCGAGGGTCACGGAATATTCTCAAGACCGTGTCGAACCACCCATTCCCATCTGGTAGAGGTCGCGAATTCCAGTCCCCACTCGCTTCGTCATTTTAAGGGCCGTTGACTCCTTTTTACTCTGGCAGTGGATGTCGGGGGTGTACGTCGCAGATGGTTTTGATGGACGTAGGACTTGGACGATTTGAGGGGTTGGTATTGACAACTCGGGGCTGTAAAGCTGAGAGTCTTTTTCTGGATTAGGGGTGTTTGGGCTTCGAGGTGCTGAAGCTCAAGTACATCGAACTTCCCTAAATCTATGCTTTCATAGATTTAGGGAGGCTACATTAGGGGCTGCTCGAACACGGGATACTTAAATTTAGTCTAGTTTAATTTAGAGCTCCGAATACCTAAATTTAGAAATATTGAAGTTAGAACCTCCGAATGGTTCCAAATGCAAGATTTGCAAGTTTCAAATCTACTGCTGTAATTTATTCAAACAAGACAGGGGACTTCCAATTTCTTCTCCAATGTTCTTTAAATATTTCTGCATGGAATAGTTCAAACACCGAGTCCTCCGAGTCCCTTTACATCCTCCGCGAAGCGCAGACGCTTTTTTTTAAATCGGCACACTGTGGAAGAATGTGGTTGCTCGAACCATTAGCAGGATTTGAAGAGCAAACGATGGGTACATTTACTTTCCTGGGTAGATTGTTGCGAAAGCTTGAGAGCCCGGCTAGCGAGGAGTCAAGAAAATGCTGGGCGAACGCTTCAAGTATTTGAAGAATTTTCCGTGCAGAGAAGCCGTGAGATAGTTAAACAACCCCGTGGAAAATCAAATGCGTTTCGCTGCTGGCATAAAATGCTAAGCAGAATATACCAGACATGCTGTCAGTAGTAATATTATATATTTGCAGCGGGCTATGTTTCATTTATCTATATTGATTGTGTATCTAGTCGAATAAGATATGTCTCTAAATTTTGTTTGATTCAATGTCTAAAAATACATCACAAATGTAGAATATAATTTTTTGATAGGAGCCTTTGTTCTCGAGATAATTCGTATGTGTACGATTCAGGGTTATTTCACTCAGATGTCTGACCAATGCTCACTATATCTACTAACATTCATGTTTCTATACATTAATCGTGTCAAAATCAATCCAAACACATAACGCCAGACTATGATTGATTCACCACCAGGACTGCCGAAAGTAGTAATACTCCCAAGTAGTCAGACTCAAGCCGCAAAAATTTTCAAAACGAATTTTCTCGAAAACAAAGCGCACGACGAAAAAATTATACTACACATTTTCGACGTATTTTTTCACGAACAAACGCACAGTGTCGGGTTTTATGCGCCTCCTTGGCGCGTTTCGTCAGCAACCGTTAAATTCCGAGGAGCAATAACGCATTCGTGCCCGAAGGTGTAATTTTCCGGGCGATCGCGTATCGAGATAAGCTGCTTCGTTATTTTTCTAGTTAGGTCGGCCCTCCGCATGACAACCGTGAGCTCTCCGGTTACCGCGATAAGGGCGGAATATTCAGCGTCTCCGGTGAAACGACAAGAAAATTATTCCGCGACATATCGGCCGGGGAAAATACGTTTACGGAGGCTTAGAACCCTGAGCGCGCCAGTGAATTATTGGCGCGGGAAATCGAGCGTGGCGGGGGCGCGAATCGAGAATAACCATCTCTATGGAAATCCGAATATAATTCCCGCCCGTGATTCATAAGATATATGTCATTGACGTTCCGACTCCGCGCGCCATCGTACGCTGAATTTCATAACTCAGCATGAATTTCATGAAAAATAATTGAACAGCCCCCTGTCTTCGAGCCCACGGAAAACAAGGGACGCCCTTCGTTTTCGAGGGGGTTGAAATCTGTCCCTGACAGCCTTCACCTTTCGCGTAGGTTAACCCTTCGTCCGTAAAAAATGAATAACAAAATAAATAAATGCGATCTAGTCTCGGAAGTGTCCAACGCAGAAAATAATTTCGCGGGAACGACTGGGATCGTTGGCGGAACTATTATTAAAGGAGACCATGGATCTTGACTCGACTGCCCGAAAACCTTCGAATCGACGAAGGCGAGAAGCGAGCCGCAATCAGCGGAACAAGCAGCGGCAACAATTCTGCCGGAGAATGTACCCACCGAAGCGAGTACAATTCGTCGCTAAACAAACGCGAGCGCGGAAAATGCTGGCGAGAATGAAAGGACGTTCGCCGTTTTCCGCGCGGCTTTTTTCCGAGCAACTTGCCACGGTAAGCGGTTCCCTTCAATAATTTACACCCGGCCGGGCGTTGTTTGCCGCAATCTCTCTCGTGTAACAATAGTGTAAAACCGCTCGCGAGAAATTCGAGTCTGGATCCACCGCTGTTACTTACGCGCCGCGAGAACAACGCGGGAAGAACGGCGAGCCATCGTGATATATCTCCGGACCTCTCGTTCCGCGGTACCACCTCTTTCAACCCCCGCACTCCGATCCCATTCCGTCATCCCATCTTACGGAAAGACTCGCACAAAAGGGCGAGGCGATTTCGAAATAGTACGAATACGATACTGGTACATACAGATAGACGCTTAATGTTAATTTATCAATAAGTGAAGCATCGGGGGAGATCCTTTTTAGTGGGAATTGATTCAACTCGAATGGAATCAGTCCTTATTTATTTTTATTCCTTCTGGTCATAATTTGAGAAGAAGGCCTCTTAAACACAATATATATGATATGTCTCTAAATTTTGTTTGATTCAATGTCTAAAAATACATCACAAATGTAGAATATAATTTTTTGATAGGAGCCTTTGTTCTCGAGATAATTCGTATGTGTACGATTCAGGGTTATTTCACTAATATATATAAATATATATATCATTTAATATCATTTATGGCTCATAAAGATGACACAGAAGACCACACAGAAATGTCACTAAAGTTTTCTCGAATCGAGGGATCCACTTTTTGTAGATCGAGTTATCACGAGCCGACGTAATCCAGCGAGGATTTCGTATCGCGTCCAAACGAAATCGTAGAACGTTTACAATAACGAGACGCTGCGATTTTTAATTACTTTTTCCCACTCCCTCCGTCCCCGTAACCCCCACTGGAGTCGTATCGCGCAAGATTGGAGAGCCAGAGCCGCGGATCAGCCGGAAATTCATTTCTCAACTTTGTACCATTTAATCGGAAAGCGTTTTAAAATGCTTGATAGATTTTTCATTTGCACGGAAATCCCGCGGGCGAAGTTTCCTTTGCGGTCGACGCGAGTATTTCGAAAAAATTCGAATTAATAGCGAACCCGGAGCGTCTCTCGCAGCTTCCGCTTGAAACGTTTTTAGTTTGAACTGAAAGTCAGTAGGCGACGTTCGGGATCGATTAATGGCTTCGTTAAAATTCATACGCGAATATCAAACTTTTAAAATTAAGGCGGGTCTATATCGGCCGGAATGTTCGTATTGCTTAGGTATTTATTTTATGTGAAAGCTATATTAATGCCTCGGTGGTTTTCATCATTAGTTTCAGGTCTCTGAAGAAGACCCTGAAAAAGGAACATAAATTTATCTTTCATAATGTAATCTGGACTGACTTCTGTATTCATGACTGAAGAGATAAAGTTTCCCGATGAATTTGTCAAAAATCCTTTCTCTCTGGAGTTGATATATAGTAGCTATTATTAATGAAAGAAAATTTAATTGCGACCTACCGTGAGCACTCCGTTTTATCAAGATTATGACGAAGCAATCTGGAATAAATTGTCTGGGTCAGATAAGAATTCGTCTACAATATGTTCCAAGCTCCAACTAAGGTCAGCATACAAGAAATACGACGTTATATGAAAAGGAACATAAGAAAACTAACCCTCCTAAACACATACAATTTTCTTGTGACATTTGAATAGCATAAGTACTGCTTGCAACACGAAAGTATTTAAAACAGACCTCTCAACAAAATTCCCAAATCGAAACTTGAAAATCACTTCCTCTTTATATTTAAACTCGCGTACATAAATTACCTCGTTCCCTATTTTCGTCCACAGATCACAGCCCGGCAGATACAACCCCAAAGTATCGAGTAAACCACCGAAATAGTTTAAGCGGAATTCATAAAACAACACCCCAGAGGCAACACTGTGCTCGTGTGACGCGATCAAAAAGTTGGAAAAAAAGTTCCTCTATTCACCATGCGAGTCCACCTTCGCTTTCTGCAACCCCCTTGCGTGGACCACAGTTGCCCACGACTCACCCTTCGAGCGTGGAACGAGCCTCAGAGGCCCGCGCCGGTGCTTGTCACGAAAGGCGTCGACGAGTGTAAACAGAATCAGAAACGTCCCTTTCAACCCCCACACTCCCACCCCTTGACTGGCTAGCCCCAATAATCGGCCGATCATACACCCTACAACTTTTCCACCCATTTTTCCGTCGCCGGCAGCCTCCTAGGGGTAGGAACGCGGACCGGAGGGTGGAGGGGGTTGTTCGCTGTACGGCAGCACCGGCAGCAGCCACCCGGCAGTTGTTCGGGGTGGTTTCGGCGCAGCAGTGCGCCGGGAGCGCTTCACGGGGTAGCACGCGCGTGCTGACGTTCCTCACAGCGTTCCTACTCGAACTCGCGTAGACGTTCTTGTCGCACGTGACGGCCTCCGTTCTCACGGCCGACGTGCAACTCTTTCCGCGAGCCAAACGGGCTCCGCAACCCCCTCGAGGGGCATTCTTCCGCGCGGAATCTCGACTGGTCGCAGTGTACGTGATCGTGCTCGAGACAGAGGACGCCGAAGTCGAGACCCAGTGGCTGACTGCGAGGCTCCTGGACCTGTCCGTCTTCGGGGTGATTCACCCCTGTGTCTGCCGAGAACGAACTGCTGTTACGGTGAGTACATTTTTTTCTTTTTGTTCTTCGCGTGTGGACCACGTGATGAGTGACACGAGGTTAGGGATTGATTCGAGACGTGCATCTTAAGAAGGTTTGGACGTTTTTGGATGGAGTAGTTTGAGTCTGGTTAGGGGTTGATTGCGTGAGTGGGAGATAATGGGTTTTGATTGAACTATGCGTCCTACTAAGGCATTCGTGATAGAGATTTATATCGAAGGCAACTTCAATTTTTATTCTGCTGTGTTTCGATAGGGTGATTTATGTCTGATTAGAGGTTGTTCGTGTCAGTGGAGGAATATATGTCCTAACAGAGTTATGTGTCCTAAGATATACCTAATAAAGCCTGTCACAATCTACATATACTCCAATAGAGTCATATCCTAATCGAAGGCATCTTCAATGATTCTTCTAGAGCAATGTTTAGAAACATGCCATGATAGACACATCTATTAATGTAATCACATTCTAACAAAGTCGTGTCCTAATCATAGCATCTACAATTCGAAGCATGTTCTAACAGAGACGTTATAGTTGACACATGTCTTAGCAGATAGCTATCCTAATCAATGGCATGTCCCTCCTAAGACATGTTCCAATCAAAACATCTCCTAATCGATACGTCTCAATCGAAACATGGTCAAACCAACACATGTGCCAATAGCGTCGCGTCCCAGTAGCACCGCTCGAACAATCCACGTTCTAATCGAGCTTTTAGTCAAACCATGTTCCTACAAAAGTTTCGACGTTCTCTCAACAACTATATTTCTACATCTAGCCACCACCTATATTCCCCTTCCCTGGACGGGGAATATAGATCCCGTTCTCGGAGTTTTCGCATAAGTCGTATATAATTTTTCTAATTCGCCACGCCGTCACGTTGCTCCATCGCGATATGTACTTATCGATCACCGATTCACGCAATAATCCACGCAAGCGTCTCGCACGCGAGATCGCCATCCAACTTCTACGTAACGTCTCATTCCAAGAAATCTCGTGTTGTCGCTAATTTTCCGCTCTCTCGTCGATCATCCTCAAAGTCTCACGTCAACCGGGCTGAAGGAAGGGGGATGTTATCTCGACCGGGGAAAAAAGCCGCGAAACTCGAAAGCGAAACCATTACGTCTCACCACGTGACGGGGGCGCTTTATTACTCCTTTTTCTAACTCCGTATCGCGAGAACTTTACAAGTGTTCGTGCCATCGTCGATAACGTTAGGTGGAATATTCTTAAGGTTTGGAAGTATGGAAGATGACGTGTGAAACAGACTACTATCTGTTGGCTGTATCGAGCATACAATTTATTCAAATTTTATTTTAGTTGTTCAGTCAGATTTAATAATTTCTTTTTCTAATCTAAACATTTTCTGATTAAGGGATCTCTCGTGCAAGAAATGCTCTATTCTAGTCACACATAAAACCAGCTTCTAATTAAATTTTAATTAAAATTCGTTTTAATTAAAATATATCCTAACCAAGCCATTTCCTAAAGTATATCAAGACCTGGGTACATACTAATAAATCCATGCTGTAATAAAGCAATGCCATAGCCCTAATGTATCCACGTCCCTAAATTATGTGTAAACCTACTCACAGTATTTCTAAACCCATATTCGCCTCTTCCGAGCTAGACAGTGACAAAAAGCTAATTCAAAATTGATGCTCTTCGGTTTTATAGTTCGCGTATACGTTTCACGGAAAGAGAAGCCCCTCGGGGTAAATAATCGATTTTCCTTCAAAGTTCGTATTTTCCTGTTCGCGAATTTCTCGTCGAGCCACGATAGACATCGCCGCGCGTTTCGTCCAGGATGTTTAAGGTGAAAAAGCGAGGGGCTGAATCGCGAATGACGTGACTTTCGAAGCGGCGTCGCCGCCAACAGGTGGAGGGCCATTAAAACGGAACGACGCTGTAACGGCGCAGCGATCGACACCGCCGTTGCTAAATTGCCGAATTAAACGCGCTGAGACGCGGTACGAAGAGGGCTGCTTCGTTGAAGGCGAGCCCGTGAATACCAGAAATATCGAGAGGGCGACAAGGGTTGTCTGGGATCCCTCGGATGCAGCCCTCCTCCAACCACGGTTCACACCGCAGCAAAACTAATATCAGAATAACTCGCGAAACATTTTCCATGTTTACAGAAATTAAACAGTGCATACTGTTTGTACTCGGTCAAGCATAACGAATCATTAAGGTGAAATCTGATTGCTAAATATGGGTCTCTTTTGTGTACATACAAAAGAATAAGTTTTCTTTGCGGTTCCCGGTGGCGTTACATTAAAATTTCCAGTGAGTTAGCTTAATTTGTATTATAGGTCGAGTATTTAACATTTTCCAGAACGTATTCCATTGTACCAGAGGAATTTCCGTTACCTGTGCCAACGGGAGGGCGTTGCAACTTAATGAGTTCATTTTACTGAATATGAAACCTCACGGTTTAAAGCAAAATTCTACCCGTCACAGCTTCGCACATTTATACTGAATATTAGCTCGCAATGTGTCCAGCAAAAAGAACTGCGGTCCGCGCTACACTACGAAGTGTAACTGTAATGCGTCCATCAACATTTCTAGTCACGGTTGCACAATTTTTAATGCTTTTCACGACGTAAGGGGGACTAAAATAACATTAAAAACGTGACCCAACCTTCGCGACCGTTATACGGATATTCCCGCGCTTTCTATGAGAAAGCAGACTTCGTAAATTACGTCTGCAATACGGTTTTGGTATGATTTGCCAGCGAATACGAACGAAGTCTTTCAGTAACGGAGATGTAATGGCAAGTAGTTTCCTGTTAATTAGCTTCTGGGGTAGACGGGTTGTAGGAACTAGGTCTTTGACAGGTGGGTGTATCCCAATTAGGTTTTTGATAGTTAAGCTCTTGAGAGCTGAAGCTTCCTAAACTACATTATTGTTATCTCAATCCCTCAACACTGGAGACTTCGATAATTGGGTCTTTGTTATTTAGGTCGTCGGAGTCTAGATCCCCATCATCTGCATTCTGAACGCTCAGGTACTTCTCATCCACGTTGCCATCAAGACTCATATAAGGCGGGACTTGGAT
>NC_071982.1:3636234-3660986 GCF_026283585.1 Hylaeus volcanicus
GAAAGCCTAAGTAGTGGAGGCTCAGGTAGTGGGGGCTTAGATAGTGATGGCTTAGGTTACGAGTGTCCAGGTGGTAAAGGCCTAGATGATGGAGGCTTAGATGGTGAGGGCCTAGGTGGTGAAGGCCTAGGTGTTGAGGACCTAGATGGCAAAAGCCTAGGTGGTGAGGACTTGGATGATGAGGGCTTAGGTTACAAAAACCTAGGTGGCGAAGGCTTTGGTAGTGAGAGCGTAGACGTTGAGGACCTAGATAATGAGTCCCTAGATGACAAGACCTAAGTGCTGGGGGCCTACATGACAAATGCCTAAGTGATGAGGGCCTTGGTAGTGAGGATCTACACGATTAAAACCTAGACATCGAGACCTAGTTCTAAAGGACTGAGGTGACAACACCTCACATGACGAGGGTATACTTCACAAGAACCCATTCGATGAAGCTCCCCTCTAATTTGCCTAGAACCTCGCTCTACTTTACCCTCTTCGTCACGTAGTTAACAATTTCATTTAAATTGTCGTCTATCGATGTACGACAAAGTCACGGTCTTCTACATTATATTATTACCGACTCCGTGTTATCATTTCTAGCAGGACAGTTTCGTTTTCCTGCGGTCGTTCCGTGGGAGCTCGGCCAGCTGTCAGGCAATTTAAAAGACGCTCAATGTCTTCATGCAAATTGCCAGAAGGGGTTAGCTTAAATAACAATAGGCTATTGTGGTCCTGACGAGTTTTGAATTGAGCATAGAACCGCCCGAGTAATTGGTTGTGAGTTCGTAATGAAAAGCCTGGCGAATTCTAGTCGTATTTAAAAATCTCATCTCATCTTACAGCGATAATCATATGTATTTTAAATCGAATCGATATGATGCTCGAATTTGTAGCCGTGCATGGAATTAATCGATCTATGATCGGGGACAGCGGAAAATTAATCGCCTTCACCGCGACTCAATTTCCGACGGAAAACGTGTCGCGATATTCCTGGAATTGAACTGTCTTGCTGTTCTTCCGCTAAATCAATTCGTTATCACGATAGCAAATTGTTACACAGTTGACAAAATTAATCTCCAATCCATGCTCGGCTGCTATACCAAACAAATAAATTTCACTACTGAAATTATACAGGGCCGACTGTTCGCGAAATGACTGGATATTGGTAATCGAAGCGGCGTGTGTGATTGGATAAATACAGCGTGCCTTAGACCAGCAATTCTCGTGGGAAATAGTAAAGTTAATCGTTGATCATTTTAGTGGTAGCCACTTGGATGACAATGACGAGAGTTTGAGAAGCGAACCGGATCTATAGTTAAGTTATAGATGACGTGGAGAAACTAGATAATAAATAGTTACTGAGATGTTGAAGACGTGGGTTTCAGGAAGTTTAGCGATGAAGGTTCCCATTATCGAGGCCCTTAATTGCTAGGCCCTCAATTGCTAGGCCCTCAATTGCTAGGTCCTCATTTCCTAGGCTCCTATTGCTTAGATCCTCATTTCCTAGGCCCTCCACATTCAGGCCCCCATCACTCATGCCCCAATAGCATCCCTGTTCTCATAACCCTGCTCATTATCATGTCGATTCCCATCGTACAAGTCCTCACTACTCATACACTAGTCTCTCAAGTTATCAGCCAGACATCCACGAACCTCCTCAACAGTACTCTTTCGACAATCGCTCTTGCGGATTCTCCGCCTCTGTATTTTCTTTCACCAAGCCGGCACTCGTCAATTCTAAAGGATGGAAGTACCTCTCAGGAAATAAATCGAAAGACATATCGCCGTTACGCAGGTATGAATCAAGTAGTAGCGAGTTCCCGTGGAAACTAAACGGGAACTTCTCTTTAATCGTACTTCGCGGAACTCTGATCGTTAGATCTGAAGATCATCGCGCGATTCCTCGGGCAGGGCGATTGTTTCTTTTTCTTCCGGCGATTCGTTCAGTTGGCGAGTCTCATTTTTGTCCTCGCCTCGTGGAGAAAGTTTGCGAAAATGGAAAAGTTCGGGAAAGATACATGGATCTATAATTGGAGGATGCTTGTTTGGTGTCACGTAATCGTTTGGTATCTCCGTCGAGGAAAAGTTTAATGAATTGGGGAGCCTGGCATTCTTTGGCGATGGATTTTATTTTCTAAATTTAATTTCCCAAAGGATGATCTTCCGGACCGAGAGACTCCAAGTTCCGCGCAGGTGTTATTTTAATAAGCTCCCGGAATCCTTAATAAGGTACACATATATTCGCGGATATTATTTTTTTTTTACGCCATAGAGTAAAATATAAGATTACGTCGAGACCCAGAACGATAAAAGCGAGCGGCGAGGGAATATCCCCTGCGGCGGCGCGTCTGGAAAATGTTAATTTTATAAAGAATGAAAAACCGTAGCTGTAATCGAGCGAAACGCGCTCCTTAATTTCAACATTGCTATCCTCGTAAATTGCTCGCTACCGAATTAACCTAATTCTATGTTTAGGATGTTTCAGAAATAATCTCCACTTGCAAATTAAACGCCCATCTTAATTCCGACGTTGTTGCCCCGCGAAGTTAATCCAATTTTAGTTTTACACTCCCACCAGCGTAATCTACACTCCCCTGTTTATACACAAATTGGGTTTCGCGTATTTGACCTCGATGGATTTAACGCCACCATAAGCACGAACGGGGAGCGTTATTAGACCATTGCGCAAGGCCATTGGTGTGCGGGGTCGCAATTCCCCCTATCTTTTAGTAAAAAGATGTTGTGGCGAGGTCAACTAGGGTCAGTATTATTTAAAATTCTGTCAAGTACGGTTTCGCGTATTTGACCTCGATGGATTTAACGCCACCATGAGCACGAACGGGGAGCGTTATTAGACCATTGCGTAAGGCCATTGGTGCACGGGGTCGCAATTCCCCCTATCTTTTAGTAAAAAGATGTTGTGGCGAGGTCAACTAGGGTCAGTATTATTTAAAATTCTGCCATTTATATCTTCACCATAAAAGCTATTTTTGCCACCTAGGCCTATATCATCGCATCCCTCTTCAAATCGAATCCTCATCAATTAGACCCTCGCTACCCAAATTCTACTTGCCTAGATCATCAGTAATTCGTTCTAAATGTTCAGAATATTTCTCAGTATAAGTTGAAAGCTATTGCGCGAGAACTTTATCAATACCTGTCAAATTACTCCGAGGAAAGAAAGTGAAGTGTCCACTGGGATGGACGGAGAATAGAAGCAGTGGCAGAAGTCACGGAGACTGTAAGGAAACATGGATGAAACGACGAGGAAAAGGACGGGGAACAGGAGGGGGGATGTAGAAAACGAAGGCAATTGGTCGTCTCGGTCGTGTAACTAACTCGGCCTACCGGTCACGTAGAATCAGACAAGATTCATTGAAAATCTGTAGCCGTGCCCAGGGATGATACAAAATTCTGGTCTTCTTCTGGGGTAATTGAATCCCGGGGTGCGCGGCCTCCCTCGCCCACCCCTTACCGTAGCCGCACTCGTGTCCCATTCAGTTGGCCGAGACGCGGAACACACACGCGCAGGTTTGCAGTTTATTTTCCATCCGCCTTGCTTTACGATAAGACAGAAGCAATATCTTGCTACAGGTGGCTGAATATACGTACCTTTCATTCACGGCCACTCGTGTTCGACTTCCCCTGCGCCTGCCACCCTTCCCTTGCCCACCTACGACCGCGGAAATTTCTCTCGTCATGTACGCGTTACACGTAGCCGTGGTTCGTGGGCTGCCTCGCGAATTAGAGAGCCTCGAACAGGGGGCGAGAGGCGACGTTCCATTTACGGGGGACTTGTCAACCACCTTCGGCGGGGTTCTGATTCGTCGTTTCGTTTTTAATTGGGAGATCGTATCTTCCACTTGGAGGAGGCGGAGCGTACGTCGTGATCTGCACTTGATATCGATGGCGATGGGAGATATGATACGGGAAGTAGAGGCAACTGTTCGTAGCTAATGGGTTTATCGATGAGGCAGCGAGGACCTTAGTGATGGGGACATTGAGTGAGGAGGTTCAAGATAGTGGGGACCTGGATGGTGGAGAGTTAAGTGATGGGGATCTAGATAGTGGGCTAGATGTGGAGAGCTTAGATGATGAAGGCCTAGGCGGTGAGATCCTAGATGATGAGAGCCTAAGTAGTGAAAAAGTAGATAGTGAGGGTCTAGGTGATGAGGACCTAGGTATTGAGGGTCTAAGTGTTGAGAGACTAGATGTTGAGGGCCTAGATGTTGAGAGCCTTGATAGTGAGGGCCTAGATGTTGAGAGCCTTGATGTTGAGGGCCTATATGTTGAGAGCCTTGATAATGAGGGCCTAGATGTTGAAGGCCTAGATGTTGAGGGCCTGAATGAAGACGGTGTAGGTGATGAGGATCTGAATCGTAAGGGTCTAGTTGATAAGGACCTAGAAGATGAGGGCCCAGTTGTTGAGAGCCTAGGTGATGAGGTCTGAAGTGTCGAGAACTTATGCCTTAGCAGTCCACTTAGATACTAAGAAGACTAGCCATGCCATTCAATTCCCAAAATTAGCATTCGTTAAGGCGCTATGGTGTTTGATTCCAACTCACTAAACTAACTAATGGCTTCACGACTGCTGGAATTAATCGCAATTGTTGCTGAAATGAAGGATTCGACTACCGGTCTCCGGCCCAGCGGCGCATGCAAAACAGCTGGCGAAAGTCAGCGCACGGCCGGATATCGGGGGTTTATTAAGTCGCCGTTTGTACGGACGCTCGTTTAACGGAAGCGACCATCGAACGAGACACGACGGCACGCTGTTTCCTCGACGGTGTGGAACGTCGTCGTCGCGTTCGCATTTACGGCTTCAGTTTACATTTCGGGAAGCAAGGGGCAACGAAACGAGAAAAACGTGTAAAAAAGACGATCAGCACTGTAGCGGTGTCACGGGTTTCCCTTTTTCTCTGTTATTGGATACAACAAAGGGAAGCATTGCCATCGGTCGAAACTCGACCACCCCTCGTTTTTTCAATTGTTTTATCTTTTGAAGTACTCTGAGTCGAAAAGTGCAGAAAATATACGGTCCCCTACCAGGAGTTGTTTCTAGAGCTCAAGGGGCCCTTTGACACAAGTGGCCCAATTGAGTCGAGTCTGTTCCCAGATCAAACTCGCATCTGTTTTAATTTATATCTCGGGAGTCGCTCGTCAGAAAATCATGAAATTTGGTATGATGACTCTTGTATATGAGGCATTGATGCCATTTAATTTTGACTAAGATATTCACCGAATTTTTATTAATAAAAATTGTTAATAAAACAAGTTTTGAAGTTTCTAGTTTCTATGCTACGATTATTGGAAGTAATAATTGGTGAAATTGAAATGAGCACTTGCATTATTAATAAAAATTCTTTCCCACAAGCCTCTTCTTATAAACAGGTGCAAAAAGTAGATGTCTAGCGGCGAGTATGAAAGTCGTTTTGTTTAAACGTGCCTCTGCAGCTTCGGCCATCTGCATATCAGACGTATTAATTAGTCCAGGTGGGTGCACAGCCGCAATAAATAAAACATGCGAGCGTAATCGCGATAACTCGGCATCGGAACTCGTTTCGCTATGCTGCATTATTGCTAATGCTTCATACATCCCCCCAAAATTCTTCCGACGATTTAGAACTGATTTTGCCTCGTCACATTTTCCCCACCATAGAAAATTTCAAGTCCATTCACTATGTTTTAATTTAAAACAGAATACACATATTTTGAAAGGAAACATTGTTTGTTGTCAAAGTACAAAAAATCTCGAAATTTTCGCTACACATATGTTACCCCACGGTTCAATTTGTTAATCCCGAAAATGCTGCGGGACAAATCCGCGGATTATAATTAAATATGCGGCGATTTTTCCGAAAGGATTATTCAACTCCCACCCGTGGCACGGAAAATGGAAGCTGTCGGCGACGCGACGTTTCGAAAACTGTTTGCCGATTTCATTAAGCGGAAACACGACGTTCAAAGCACGAACGGCGCATGTATTTCCGAATTAAAAGTAAATCTTATCGAAATACGCAATTAATTTCACTCGTTGATTTTCGTTTAATGCATATATACATTTCACGAGCACGTGCGATACGTTTTTTATGACAAGCTCTTCCATGGCTGGACGGATGTTTCCACTGTCTACAAAAAGTTTCCCTTTAATCTCGAACCGGAATTCTGTAATTCATAATGAAAGAGTTGCGCAAACATTACGCCCGAGCGAATGGAATTTAATTTCCAGTTCGTATTTCTAGTGAATTAAATATGCCACACGCGCCAGCACAGGCAATCGTAATTTTATCGAAATTGATAGAGACATAAATAATCAACGATTCGCATTTCTTCATGCTCGGTTTGCGTTACTGAAAGTATCCAGAAAATAGGACAATAAATTCGACTGCGAGCAACGTTTCGTTTAATTTAAATAAACGCAGTGTTTCGATGACAAATTGAACATTTTATTCGCCCGTAGAAGCGACTCGGTTGGCTTCGTCAATTTTGAAAGCACTGACACTCTCATCAAACTCCTAAAATGTACACGCCAAACGTGTTCTCATTAATTTTCATTTGTATTGCTGTCCATTCGTTTCCATTTACTCTGTTCTTTTTTTCTTTTTTTTTATTAATTTTTACCTGCCTCAAATTTGATTAATATTGACGAGTCCTGCATTTTATCGATTACGATTTGCACGTTTTCTTATTAATTTTCACGCGAACGGGTGAGCGTGAAATTGCTTGTTGAAAGTCAATCACGAGAAAAATTCATTTTCGTGCCTCGAATGAGTCTTCATCGACGCAATATCCCCGGAGAAATATCTTTCAGTCAATTTACCGCGTGTCAATATATCGTGAATAACGATCGGGCAGAAAAATATACGCGCCCCGGATTAGCCCAGTACACGTGGACAGTCAAGATTAAATTGAGCCACGCTTAGCTTCTCCTAAGCTTGGTATTTCACGAAACCCTTCGAGACGTCGCGACCATCCTCGGACGATAAAAATAAAACGACAAGGGCCGACGGGAACAAGAAAATCACTACAACTTTAGGTTTTTGCGCTATGCCGTTCTTCGATTAACTAAATTAATTCATTAGTCCTGTCTAACAAATACAGACCAATTTTAGACGTAAAAATATTGATTTTAATTCAGCTTTCATTTGAAAGAGTGAGTTTCCAATGTAAAGGAAATGGGAAATACGGTAAACGTTGTTGGAAAATGACGGAAAAGTTATGGAAAAGGGAAAACCCTGTAGGAAAATGAAAGGGAAACCTGGGAAATTGGATGAATCTCGAGGAAAAATAAAAGAAAATAGGAAAACGGGAAAACCCTGTAAGAAAAAGAAAGGGAAACTGGGAAATTGGATACATCTCGAGGAAAAATAAAATAAAATAGGAAAAAGGGAAAATTCTGTAGGAAAAAGAAAGGAAATGAAATCTCGGGGGAAAACGAAGGGAAAGCCAGGGAAATAGAACAAAATCGCGTACTGTAAACGCGAGTGAAAAAATGTTTGAGGGAAGGAAACAAAAGCGTCAAGATGATCTTGAGTCCATATTACTTTCCATTCTGCTCCCGACGCTTTGTTTTTCTTTAAATTTTGTCTCCTCCGAACTCGGCGATTCTTTGCGTTAAAAATTCAATCTCCCGGCTGCCGTATTTTTTCCTCCGCGTTCTCGAGTTCGCCTTCCGTTATTTGCGCTTTCGAATTCACTGCTCGTCAAAGTCGTTCCCAATGGAAAATACGGTTATACGCGAGAGGCGGGCGTTCCACGTTCCCGCGGCGCCCCTCGACGTCTCCGCAGACGTTCTGAAGTTGACGCGAACTGTTTTACATTTTTACGCTTCGTGATTCGTAATGCGTACGTAATAATTTCACTCGTGGCCCGCGCTTTGATGTCGCGCAGCACACATCCGTCACGGAATATGTGTCACGAGCTCCCGGTGCCGTCATCGAAAAATTCTTCGTGCGCGAAGCTAGACACGCCGTGCTCCGAGAGTTACAATTTTTCAAGAGGTGGTGTTTCGTTTCACCACCCGTTACCCCCCGAACCGCACCACGCACTAACTTTACCTACTCGGGAATTCACGTTTCCCCTGGATAAGTGGCGATTTCCAGCAACGTGCTTGACCGAAAGTTTTCGCGTAATCGAGTTTCGATGAACGATGGCTCGGGTGTCGAAAGTTCGATTAGCTCTTGTGTCTCGTTAGAGTTACAATGCACGCGTGAAGTTACGATGGCCCGTCACTGTTTTGAAATTTCCCACCGTTTCGTAATTTACCTATAGCTCGACCGTGTAGAGTTATACGCGACACTCCACTGGTCGACACTGTCAATAAAAATTTTTTATAATGTAGTAGTTGACACCCCATATCAATTGTTAAACCGTGTGGACACTGAGGTATTTTTTCTTAAAAGAAGTCTATCATATATTCATAGGCGTAAGTATCAGGTTTTTCGTGCTGTCGCTAGATTTCCATTGGCGTAACTACAGTATCAATTTTTTCGTTTCTCTAATAATTCGAGGTAAAGTAATATTTAACGAGTAACCTTTTTTGATATAACAAAATAACGTTCTTAGTATAATTCTCGAAGAGGACCTGATATCCAGGTGAAATCCAGGGGTTCCCATTATTGAATTCGTATAACTTATTCATACGGTTTGCAAAGTAATTATTTCATAATGAAGAACCAGTCTCCAGCTAGAAGAGTAACGTGGTTCCTACTTTATCTTCTGAAAGGATTAAAAAAAAAAAAACGAGTAGCAGACCTCGCGAAAAGCGGAAAAGAGTCTTTTTTCGCGTTGCTTTCATTTATTCCAGGTGTCTTCCGCTATCGCGTCGCGGGCCGGCCTCATTAAATTTATTATCGCGCAACATCACTCGCAAATATTTCCTAATTTTCCGGGGAAGATAGGAGCCGGCCAGGATTGCGGGATCTCATTACGCCGGGAATTTATAAAATCCTGTATCGAGTATAATGAGAGGACGTGTTTGCGCTTCGAGGGAACGTGCTCTAATTACGTAAATACCGGTATATGTATCACAGCTTTGAAAAGGTTCGCAAGTGCAGTGTTCAGGAAACATATTATTTAATTTATCTCTGCCTTTTCATCGAAACAAATTGGTTTCCGCGTTCCCACGTATACATTAAGATCTGCGCATGACAGGAATACTGTATGAAAATAAGTACCGTGCATTATTTCTGCTGGACAATACAAAGTGCACGCGGAAATAAGCCATTTGAATGGACGAACCGCATAGCATTTGAAATTTTTTCAATTATTAATATGTGGGGCATTGGTAGAGAATTTTTTTTTTCAATAACCGAGGCAATGCTGTAACTTGGTTAGTTTTCACGATAGGCAAAAATTCTTTGAAGAAGTCTTACTTGGTTTCAATAGAGTTATAATCTGATGCTATTAGTTTGTTTATGATTGGATCTATAAGAAGCGGACGATTCGGGAAATCGGTTTCAATTGCGGCGACAAAGGATATAAAAAGGTTAAAGTTATGGAAGTTGTAATCAGGTTATATTTGCAATTAAACTTTCACCCATGCGCGTTACTAAATTGCCGGAAACATTGCAGCCCTGTCTACGGCAAGTAGGTCCGCGGTTGCTTGATTTATGATTAAATTTTCACTTATTCAACTCGGAACAAGTTCCGGTAAACGAAACCGCAAATTCTATTTCCGGTCTTGTCTGACTCGGGGAAAGTTAAATTTCAATTTCTCGAGAAAGTGTAACTTCTGTATCGCCTGCTGTTCCTTCGGATACACTGTACAGAGCGAAACGTTCCTCATTAAACGTTCCCTTTCAAATATCTCTTGAAGTATTTGCTTTCCGATATCACCGCTTTAATACTTTTAGAAGGAGAAACGAGGGGAAGCGTCGATTTGTGTAACAAACAAATTCACGGATTTGTTTTTTTTTTTTTTTTTTTAAAGAAAATAAAATTGCATCGTTGCGCTTAGAAAGTAACGAGGTCACGGAGAGGATAGATTTTAATATCAACGTTGTGAAGCTAAGTTTTAACCACTTCTCCGGGCGAGTTTTTTTTCAGCAGTCGGTCTAGAAAACGCTGAAGGTTTTCTTATTACGACTTTCAAATATTTTGAGGCAGCTACGAAGGCGTGTTAAAAAATTCAACCCCTAGATTTTATATTTCTTCTTTTATTTCTTTCGCCCGAGTCACTTTGGGCACCGCAGTTAAATCCCGAATAAAGGTAGCTTCAGGTTCAATTTTAATAATACCTTTTTGAGGTTAGGTGTTGCTGTATATTTCTTGATTGTCTTCTTGAGTCCCTTCTGCTTTCCATTGCTAAAAAATATCTCGCTTCATGATATAGAATTAGCAAACTGGTAGAGAAATTAAGTACATATATTTTTAACCGACTTCGAAAAGGAGGAGGTTACTCAATTCGACATGTATATTTTTTTTTATTTTTTTTTTATATGTTTGCGAGGAAGTCGTGCGCGTGGACTCCGATTCAGAGTCGTGTACGCTGAATATAATAATAAAAAGTTAATAAAGTGAATATTTTTACATCACTCGATCTCTTATTTAAACAATATTTTCTTTTTGATGTAGAAGATCCTTATCACTGTTCGATTGCCCCAATATACGCGCGTCCACAAATAATTGGCACCGAGCGAATCGGTTGACTTTGCTGCGCTGGCGAACGCTACTGGAGTACAGGCACCCGGGGCTGCTTCATTCGTCTCGAACTTCACAATTTCTCTCCTGTCCAGCGACGTGACTCACCGGAGGGGCGTTGATTTCCCGTCGAACTTGGAGTCTTCGTTGACGTCGGCGTCTCGCCCGAACAATTTAACCCTACGGGGACATAATATTTTCAAAGCCGCGTCCCGATCGACAGCGGAGTAAATCCTTAAATTCCGTTCCTACGAGCTGTTAGCGTTGAGAGATTGCGAGCGCGCTCCCCTCGGGGAGAACGCCAAACTCCGAGAAGCCTGGAAACAATTGGGGAAAATTACAGAGCTGCGGGACAGATTGAACAACTCTGTCCAATTACCTATTTTTCTGGAAATTCAACGAACAATCTGTTTCACGTTTCCGGAGCTATCCATTCGACGAAAAGGATCAACTAGATTGTTTTCGTACGAATAGTGACCGTAATTGCTTTATTTCTCTAGTATATCAGCAGACAAACAGTGCCAAAATCATAATTAATATTTGAATTTCCCGCGCAAAAGACGGCTCGTAGGATAAATAGGAACTCGATCGGCAGATCAACAGTTGATTCGGTCGATAACAGGCTATCCGATCGATAATGTAGGACGCATTGTTGACTCCGTCGGTGTGTACACGTTCCTCGCGAATGTGTGAGCAATAAAATCAGCGTTATTTGTTCGGCGTGCGCGTTTTACGAGCGAACGGTCCGCATTCAGCGACGGTGGCGGCGAAGTGGTCCGTATAAAAGGAGGCAGGAAAGCCGTGAACCAGCAAGTGGCGTCCAGTAAAGTGGACCGCGTGAAAGGCGCCTTATTGTCGCGCTCGGTCCTTTGGCTGCGCGCTCTTCAAGCGGAGTTTCCTATCGCGATCGACGCCGCCTGACAAAGTCGAGCTTTCAGGAAAGGAATGGCCTGACAACGGCGGAAAAAAACCGTCCCGTCCGCGTATTCCTCGGTCCTCTGAGTCGACGTCTATTTTAGGGACCATTGACAAAGGGGGATTGAAATATATCGTTCGAATCGAGAAGAATCGGGACGCTTTCTTCTGGCAAAGTGAGTTGTCAGCCGAGGATGAAGCTCTCGCAAGGGAAGATCAAACCGGTCTCCACCAGTTAGATAAGTGACGTATAACTCTTAAATTGCAGGAGATATCAACAAAGGTCAACTATACTTTCCACGTCAAATTCTTATTTTCACTATTCATATTTGCTTTCACAAAGTTAAAGATAAATTTCGATACCTCATATTCGTTCCATTCATAAGACAAGATTCCAATCCCTTCAGCTCAATCGAGAAGCATCGACACAGCAACGAATTGTCCTCGGAAATATGTATTCCAATCGTCTCGAATGAAACCCAATTCTCTTCAGGTTTCTTCTCGTCGGTTGCGAGCCGGGCCCTTGAATTCAAGCAGACCAGTGAAAAACAGTGACCCCATATTCTTTACACGGAATCGCGGAGAAGGAATGCAGCGGGGGACAAAAGAGATTAACAGCTTTTTCAGTTTGTCTTTTTCTCGGGGGAGCGTTTTGCAGCGGTAATTACAAGAAAGCGAGTCGTTACTTTTGCATCAGCGGTACAAAGAGAAGGATATTTTTCCGGTCTTTCGAGCACGGGCAATAAATTCAGCGACATTCCGTCGTCGTCGTTGTCGTCGTCGTTGTCGAGTCCCTCCTTTTAACGATAATTAAATGCAACGCGAAATAGGAACAAGAAAAATAATTCGGCCATGGCAAAAAGTATCGAAAGTGGCTCATTAACTTGTTAATTGCGTTTCGTTAGGGGAGGGTATGTAAATCGGTATGCAAAGGGGCGCGTGACTAAAGAAAGACGCAGATGAAAGCCGGCGGTTCGGCGCGGACCAGGTGATAAATAGCGAGAACACGATAAAGGGGCCAACGAAAACAAGCGCTGAAGCTTTGCAATTAAAATTCAGTAACTGATTTACCGTAAGCAAGGCTCTCTCGTTTGTAGTCGCGCCGTTAAATAGAATAAGCTGCCCGAACAATGGGTACAAATCACTTTGCAATCAGAGCCCCTGAAAGAACAAATCCAATGGCATGTTCAATAATTCCAAGGGCAATTATTTACATTACTAACGATCTCACTGGTTCATTTACTTTATCATCAATCAGTGGTAAGAGGCTTTGTTTGATCTAGAATGGGGATGGGCATCTCGGTGCCCCGGACTGCCATTTTTCGGGGCAGACAGCAAGCAGTTAAACAAAGAAATCCATTAATTAGCACATTCGCAATCGGCAGATATTTTACGTTTCTAATACCGGATACTGACGAAAATAATAAAATTCTGAACCTGGGTGAATCAGTGTTGTAAATATGTAGAGTATAAAATGAAAAGATGTTCATAATTTTGTTATGACTAGGATTTATCCTTGATAAAAATCAAGAGCAATTGTAATAGATAATTCCAAGTCATTTTGAAGTTAGAAAAATGAGAACGTTAAAAATATATTCAACTAATAATTTGCAACTGATTTCACGCTGTAGTCGTGTCCCAGTATTAGCGTTTTCGTTCTTCTCTTCGTACGATAGCGGAGTCTTTTGTTTGTTGTTTCGGTTAACGAGAAGACGTTGGCATCCTGTTATCAACAACAGCATTCTTCTGCTTTCTTATCTGCAGGAGACGCAAACACGGTTCCATTGCACCGAAAACAATGCCCTTATCGCCGGCAGCGCGACGTCTATGTAGATTTTTCCAGCACGCTGTTGTGGTTGTCTCGATTTCCCCGTGGCTGAGAATTAACGTCGAAACGGATTTCGCGAATGTATGAATTATGCATCGCGTCTGTTTCATACTCATAGACGTAATTATTTATTGAATTTGATTCATAGAGGGAAACACACTAACGATAACAATGCGTCATTGTTTCGTCAAAATTCAATGCCGAATATAGCGGGTAATGAGCAGAAAATAATTTATTTAAACAGTGATAAGCATACATTATCGTTCACCTAGCCTCGGGAGACAATGCAATAAGAATTTAATAGAATAAAGTTTCTCCTCCTCTATTGTATGCTATTTTAATGAGTGAAATTTCGACGTCACCTATTCGTGTTTCAATTACGATTCGTATGTTATCCCTAGTAAACAGAAATTAATCGATCATTCGCGAACCAAATGGGATAAATTATTTACGCTCGCTGTGATCGATTACGATGAATCGACGAAACGTAGCAAGCGTAATTGCGCTCGTTGGGAAACGGGGCGACAATATTTCTAAAATAAGTTAGACAATACTGTCGAGACGGTGCTCGTTCCTCCGTTTGGACAAAGATGAATCGCTCGTTTAATTGGATTTCTCTAACAATGCACGAGTGCAAGTAACTGTAAACGACGAAATATTCAAGCGTGACCCGAGCGGCTAATTAATTCAACGGTATCAGAGTGTAACAAACAGGGTGACGATTGTTCCGAATTAATATCCTAATACCTTCCATTATATTCCGAGCGAGAACGGTGGTGCATCAATTTATCGATAAATTGTTTCATCTACTTTTCCATTTCCAGTTCCTTCCGTCCTCGTTAAAGGTATTTTCTGATTTCCCTTCAAATTGCAGTATCGAAAATTCGATACGGCGGGTATGCTTGTACGGCAAAACACGCCGAATCGTTTCGTTTAATTTCCAGTGGAAATTCGGGTCAATTTTTCCGAAAATTAAACAAAAAGCTGGAGCGACGACGGCCCAGCGCAAAACATTCTTAAAAGCGAACCGGCGCTCGTTGGGCGGTAGGAGTTTTATTTGCATCCAATTAAAATGCAACGTCGCTAAATACTTTTGATACTTCTGCGACTGCGAGCCGATCGATGAACCTGCGAATATTTCACGGGTTATACATAGGCGCGAAAAGCAAATCAGGGAGAGACTTGGAAAAATTTATAATTTTACTGGTAATGCAGATATAAATTATTTAAAAAGATAACAATTACATAAATTTGATTTATTCACTGGGACTATTGAGTGAATAAACAAAATAAAAATATTTAATTTTTCTAGCTGGTTCAATTTTAAGTAGAAATATCGTTCCGTAGAAATATCCACCATGTTTTTCAATAAATTATCTATTCGACACAGCATACATCATCGGCATAACAAAAATATTTTTCACGCCTCAGTGATGCGTTAAATGAATGATAAAAGTCTCAAGAAGATCAGTTGTACCGTTGAACCAGAATAAATTCTCAAATATCGCTCATTCTTCAACCGAGGAGATGATAAGTAGTATAGGTCAATAATGAGTCAGACTCAAGTGAACCCTACCATCGACCACAATCATTTTAATGAAAATTTGTACTTTTCACAGACCTGCAGCCTAGAAAAAATGGTTAAAACGGTTGGAAATTTTTATACTTGCTCTAGACGTCTAACTGAAATCTGTTTCTTTGTCCTTTTCCAGGTGCGCAGAGGACGACGAAGGTAATTCGTTGAAGCCGGAGGTCCAGGCGTTGATCATCAGCGGCTCCTTTGAGCTGTGGACGCCGCTTTAATAACCAGTCAGCCACGCGAAGTATTTCATTAAAGCCGGATATCCACGGCGAGGGACGGGAAGGGACGACGAGGAACGGGTTTCCTGGCGTCGCGCGATGCGATTCTGCGAGGATAGGGGAGAACCAGCGGCGCTTCCCTTTGACGATCGTCCCTTGTCTGAGCCGGGGGAGGATCTCCGTCATCCTGGCGCGAAAGGAAGCACGGTCTCGTACAATTCCGCGGTGGCCCGGGAGCTACGGAGGATTGAATAAGTATCCTAGTCACGCTGCAACAAGTTCTTACATATGTCCCACCCCTGTTACCTTGGAAAGTGTCATCAATTCGGAGGAAGCGATTAAACTTCCTTTAAAAGATAGCCCTATCAAGAAAGGGTCTCATCGAGTATCGTTGGAAGAAGTGTGGGGATGAAGACAGACTTTGGTAGACACCTGGACTGGAGCTAAGAAGATGCCTAGGTCAAGAGGTCTTATGTTCTTGGGGTGTTCTCTGACCGAAGCTTGGACACTGTCAAGTGGTAGTGGCGGGATTCGATCAGCCCTGATGTACGTGGACTGATAAGTGCTGATATGAAGTAGAGGCGTCTGTCAGAGATTATTCAAGACAAACTGCAGGGACATCCAGAGCAATGTAGCAAAAGTGCACCCATATCCTAGCACGTCGATCCGTTCCTAGTTAACTTAACCCGACCTTGTGATGTCTTCAGCATCAAGACAAAAACAACCCTCCTCCAACAAGAGACACCACACGATATAGAAACCTTCTCAAAACTTGACAAACGCCAAGTCTGAACAGAGAGATTGGAAGGTGACCGTCCACTCCTCCATTAAAAATAATGAAGACGCGAAGCAGCCTAAGTGCCTGGCACAACTCACCGCTTTCCTGTGGCTGTAACAGTGGCTTCTAACGGTCTGCGGCGACTTGGCCGGGATGCCCGGGAGATCAGTTCGCGAATCCATTGCGGGGGAGTATCTCCCTGAAGTCGTCCCGTGCATCCTATTCTTTCCACTCTGCGCTCCCTCGAAGTGGAATTTATTTCCAATCCGAGAGCATCCGCACAAACGCGGCCTGGATGAGGGCTACGTATTCCCGAAAATGCACGGTCCATAGAGACCCGGAGCTCCGTTGAACAATACGTGATCTTAGGGTGAACAAGATCCCTTCAGGTTCTGTTGAAAAGTGAAACGTTTTAGAAGATACCAAAAACCAAGTTCTATGGTTCGAAAAACGGTTCGTGTCGCGAACAATGAGCCCATAAATAGCTGGAAACTATTAATTAACCCCCGACGGGGGATGCTAGGACACCCTAATATCGAAATCGCGAGTGAAGTGCGATATCCTTTAGGGAAAAGGGCGACAGACGTTTTCGGGGGTTTCCCACCCCCGACGAGCAACGGCAAGAAGGGGTGGAGTTAGCCGGGACTATGATGCCGGTTTGATAACGTGGGTCGGTGACACGGTGCACGGTCGCGCGACTCGCTACATCCGTGTCTGGCCCCAACCCCCGTAGTGTTCACCCCCCTCGGAAGGGGTTGGTTACGGCGAGAGTTTGAGGAGAGGAGAAAGAGGCGGAGGGAAGAGCGATCGTGGGAGTAAGAGGTAGGGGAGCGGAAGAAAAAGGAAATTTGAGACATTAAAGGGACCCTGTTACAGGGCGCAGGGGGTTAGAGGGTGAAAGTGGAAGAGGGCGAGAGACAAAGAGGGTGGTAGGGATTCATGGGAGGTAGAAGGGAACAACGTACTGCAACGTGAACGAGCAAGTCGAAGGGAGGAGGAGGCGGCAAGAGGACAAGCAGGGAAGTTTCCGTCTGTCCGACGTGGATGGGGGTGAAAATGTTCGGAGTATTGCTGGCATGTGTCTGGCTGGTTGCCGGCTCCCCGTTACATCCCTGGCCGCTAATACCGCACAAAGGTAAGTGCCCGATCTACTCGCTGTTTCTTATTGTCCGTTTTTACCGGGGATCCAACAGGGGGATGATTATTCGAGATTTTCCGAGTAGACAGCAGGATGAGGGGAATCCCCCATACGAGCTACTCTGAGGGTGCTGAACATGGTTTTTTTTAAAGTAAGAATTTAATGCGTGGAAAGTTTCTTACTTACCACTCATTTTGCTGTTAAATAATGTTTTAATTGTTAAAGAAAGGGAATTGATGGGGGCTTCTATGTGAAATTTAAGTAGGTAACTTGGAAGATGATAGACTTTCCTCGAATAGTACCGAATTCCCTTGGAAGATACGTCAATGTCCATTTCAAATAACCTTAAGCAAAGTTTGGGAATGATAAGTAGTATATGTCGATCACTAGTCAGACCTGAATAGCTTCTACCACTAGTCACAGATATTTTAATGAAACGTCTTGTCCAGGTCATATTCGGGCAGTTCATTTGCACAATTCATCCTACCGAAATATAATTCATTAAAATTCAGCGAAATTAAGCAGTATGAGTCTTTAAATTGGGTGACACTATGCTCAAGAGCCACTATGCTTTAAGACATCGTAAAACTAGATTGAAAAAAAAAACTTCGTCACCTACACGAAGTTATTTCAGAACTAGTTTAAGGATAAATAGGACACGTAGACTCAAATGACCCTTACCGTTGTTAAAAAAATTTTAATGAAAATTCTCGTAGACTTCGCGTTGATAAAAGTTAGTTTCCGTCATTTCTGGCCCCGTGGCGGGGTGTACCGAGCTCATTACAAGTTTTTATTAAATGTCAGTAAAAATTATAAAGGAAGAAACTGAACTTATAAACAGACCGTGTCACGTCCCTTTGAATCCCGCAATTACCGAAGGATCCGGGTAGATTTTCAACTCGTCAAAAGGAAATGGAAGTTCTACAGTCTCTGCGGTATTTCCAAGACGAAGAGCGGTCTATCTGCTTGTCATTTCCCCGCTCTTTGTCATTTATCGCTGGCGCTTCTTCGTTCCTCTTTCATATCGCGATCGTACGTTCGTCTCCGGCGATGCGGTTTAATGGAAACTCGGAAGTTTGTTGCAACTTTTTTTTTTCTCTCTACCTCTGTCTCTCTTTCCCTCTCGAGGCGGTCCTTTTTCCATCGAAATTACAGGAGCCCCGACGAGGGGGCCGCAACCCTCCCGATGCACTCACTCGTCTATCCGCGCGCCCGCGCTGTTGGCAGACTGTAGTTTTACGGCCGATGCGAAGACCGTAATTTAAAATACTCCACGATAAAAGAGACGAACGATAACGGCTTAACAACGAGGGGAAAAAGTTATTCCATTTCGCAACGGTGGTAATCCGCTGTGGAAAAGTTGCCCGACGTTTTTCTGGGAATCTTCGTGCCGCGTTTCACTTCCTACGCGAGTAACGAGATGACGTAGGGACGGGGAACGCTGAAGGACCGTGAAAAGGAAACTTGACTTCCCCGGTTGGAATTTTTCTGCCAACTTCCTCTGCGTTTCCGCTTTTTATTATTCAAACATCGCACTCAATTATTAATAAGTACACATTCATTTCAAGAGCTAGTCAAAGAAAACAGGAACTTGAACGATACGTACTCAGACTTTGTAGAGATGCAATGTATTACACCGTCGAGTAGTACATATCAATATATGGGCAGACACACTTGCCTGGTTCTGTCCAAAGCTATTTGCCTTCAATTTCTCTTACTGTTACTTCATAAAATGGTCACTTAAACGATATGTACCCAGACTTTGTAGAAATACAACGTATTACACCGTCGAGTAGTACATATCAATATATGGGCAGACACTCTTGCCTGGTTCTGTCCAAAGCTATTTGCCTTCAATTTCTCTTACTGTTACTTCATAAAATGGTCACTTAAACGATATATACCTAGACTTTGTAGAAATACAACGTATTACACCGTCGAGTAGTACATATCAATATACGGGCAGACACTCTTGCTTAGTTCGGTCCAAAGCTATTTGCCTTCAATTTCTATGTAACCTATAGAACTTCTCTTACTTATGTTTCATAAAATAGTCACTGAATTTCCCATAAACTACTGGAACAAGAATAATTGATCTTTTTCGTATAAATAGTGTCCAATATATATCAAGGAATTATTCCATTTGGAGTAGCGTCGTTTAAACTGTAACAGCGATCGGCGCACGCTGTGTTTGCAATTTTAAGGCACGGCCAGCCCCGGGTGGGAATCTATTCCGCATCATGGTACACAAAGAACGCTTGCCTGTTCTTCGAGCCGTCCGTATCGATAGTACAGTTTCCTTTATTGCGCCAGCCCTTCCTTCGAGGCTGGTGGATGGAAATGAAGACACGAACCGGCGGTAAATCGAGCGGCGCACCGAGTGGAAGGCCACGCTCGATTTCGCAAACGCGACGCTGGCGCTATTACGCGGCTTTGCTCGCGCAATCGCGCGCCTCCATTCCAGGAATTAGTCCATCAGAATTCAACGTCGCGCGAGGCTAACCGAGTCGTGTCGACATTGTTGTCGTTTCACCCGTGTCCGTAGAAAAACTGTCACATGCCCCCCTCTCTGTCACGGATCGTATCCAGGTTAGGTCCCCTGTCAGAACGCCTCGAGAATTAATTGGCTCCCCTCCCTGGGCCCGTCTCTACGATCAGCCTGATAAATATGGTCTCTCGCATCGACGGTGCGTCGTCCTTTCCCCTGGCGAAACGAAAGTTAATTCGTTGAAATAACTAGCCGTTTATAGCTCTGCAAGTGCAGCGTTTGCTTCATTCTATTTGATTTCTTTCTCGTGCAACGTTAGGTATTAATTAATTAATTAATACTTATCTCAGCGCTCGCATATAACTCGTTCCCGACATCGGCAGGCCTCCCTCTCGTGCTTCGTTTTTGTAAGCCCCGTCAGTAAATAATCACGATGCAACATCATCGACCCTGATTCCCCACGGATCTCATTTAAGCTGAACCGACGAAAATTTTTAATTGGCTGCCACGGTGGTTTCCTCGAGGCACTCGTACGCCCGTTTGAAACAAAACGGTCCACGACGATAAATATTTAACTAGCCGCGAAGGGGAGGAGAGCCACCCGCGACGGAACAAAGTAAAAATTTAATATCGTTGCCGGCCGTGCTTTGGCATTACGCGAAAAAATGTCAGCGCAATTAGAGCGAGGCAAACAGAACAATTTTCATTGCGTCGTGCCGAGCAATGCGTCCTCCGGTTACGCTGGCTCTAATTCGGACAAGTTTCCCCCGAATGGGCAACTGATGCGGCAACAGAGCCTCGGGTAGACAAAGGGCGAAATTTAGCCTCGCTCTGGCACCTCCACCATTGAGCTCATCCGTCTGTCAATGCTCGCCAGAACCGCGCATTCGGCGCATCACGTTTAAATATTGAGCTCGTCCGTAGATTGGCTTTTCCCGGCTGCCGTTAATTAATTAATACCCCCAATTTTCACGGTGAACTTTCGGCGGGCAAGTGATAGCGTTGATTCGACAATAAAGCGAGATTGGCCGCGGTCGTGAAACGTTAACGTGGTGGAATGTTCGAAAAATTCCTCCGTCCTTTTTTCACGAGGTTCCCTGAAAGTTTAATAATTCCGGTGTGATACTTCCAGAGCCGACAGTGCCTGTCAGAGACCCAGAAATTTAAGCAGGTGTGATAACATTCTTCTATCGTTCAAATTATTTCTGTTTCATTAGTTAACATGAAATTTGGTGTTCATTTTGTGGAACAGAGTTAAAGGAAGTTCGACTGTTTACGTAGAAATTGTCGGCAGGTAGAATGAACTTAAATCAGGCAAGAGTGTGTGACTATATACCTACATATACTACTCGACGTCGTAATAATACTCGCTCTAGCCATCCTTTCAAGACTTGGAAAGAGATGTATTCACGTAGTTGGCAGCTATTTTCTAACAGTTAATACCTGCTACGAGCTGCATCTTCAACCAGCAAATAATTGGACCGTGGCCTTATGCATGACTATAGAGCACCGACCAGGGTGGTAATTGCGGGGATGGAAAAAATAGCGACTTTCAGCCTATCGACGTCAGAATAAACGGTCCCTCGAGTAAACCGTAAAACGTTTGAGGGACGAACTACCACTGAGAGCTCTATCAACGGTCTCTCGAAGCTCTGGATTAATGTTTGTCAAATCGAAACCTTTCCTCTGTTTCTTCTTCCCCTTGTTCTCTCCTCAACCATAATTCATTCTCGCGGATGTTAACTCGACGAACTAAAGGGGAGAAATCTCCTTCCCGTTTCGTAGATTAACGAAATCGATGCCAAGTGAGTACCGAAGGTTGAGGATTATTCGAGGTAACGTTGATAAATATTGCACGTTAATCCCGCGCTGATGAATTATTCGGGCTCAGGTAAAGCTACGTCTATGCTTTCGCGCGAATATCCACCTCGCATCACGGGTGACACGATCTCGAGTGCGAGCCGTACGCGGCCGCACGCCGTAATGAATGATACCGGGCCAGAGTATCGGTGCAGCGGAACGTACAACCGTAAAATTGCATATTTTTGTAGCAGCTAATGCACCCCTGTCTGACAGAGTCATTCGTTACTCTCCCGCTTGTCCGGGACGACGAGAATGTTTTTCGAATTCGACTAATGACCCGCGAACGTTCGACGGTGGATCGATACTACCTGTTTCTTCATTCCCCATTCAGGAACTTTTTAACACTCGAGATTGTCGAATTCCGCTGGTTTTTGGCTGCGAAATGACGATGGAAATGTCGTAGCGGTCTGCATTTCTAGGGAAAACGAGTGGTTTTGGTCAGGCATTGGTCGGGCAATGGTTGGAAGTAATATTGGATTGTCACTGGTCAGGCATCTCGCCACAAAGTGACATGATGTTGGTCATGAATTAACTAAAAAATGTATAGCAAAGTGATATTGATGTGTTATTAGTCAGACATTATGCGACGGAACGTAGATTTCGATCGTACATTGTCAAACGATTTGTAGATGAACGAAGTGATATTGTTGTCCCCTGCCAGACACTGTAACAGACGCAAAGTGATATTGTAACGTTGCTAGTCAAACAATAATACAATTTTCAAGGGATAGTACATCGTGTCTAGTCAGACAGTAATACAAACCTGAAACAGTACTACACCGTTTCGATTTGGATAATAGTAATTCTCTTCAAACAAAACCGAAGCAGCACTACATCGTCTCTATTCAAACGACACAAGGTTGAAGTAGTATTACACCGTCCGTGGTCGGACCACGAGTTCGAAGTGTATCGCATTGTCGTCGGTCAGACAATGCCACAACCCAGGGTACCTTTAGAAATTGTTTAGTCAGACAATGCCTCACTCCTGCAGTGGTATCGGGTAGTCACCAGCCGGACGATATTACGTCCGCAAAATGGAGTAATATTGTCTAATTTCTGCACCGGCTCGTAAACCAAACCCACTCGTCAGTCATTGATCAGGGACTACAATCGACGCAAAGTGGTATTCGATCATTATTAGTCAGAGAGTTTCGTCTAATCATAGGGGAATCAACGAGTCGCCCGATTGACGTTGTAACGCGCACAAAGTAGCGCTGGAACTCTGACAGCCAGTCCCTATCGCCTATACTAAGCGATATTGCGTCGATATTGGTCAGACAATCCTCTCACCTGAAGCGGTTGCAGATAGCCCTTGGTCAAACTCGTGCGGTGCGAGTAAAGCAACCCTTGCACTGCTTGCACTAATTGACGGCTTAAAACAGAACAATTATTAAATCCCAGGTCGCCCCAAGTGAACCGGCGGAAACTGTACTCGTTTCAACTTCTGAAGAGGTGCGCCCACAAAGACAAGACTCGCGTGCAACTCGAAAGTGGAAAGCCGGGGGCTAGTTAAAAGACAAAGTCAGCCCGTTGGCGCGAGCGTATCCGACACTTTGAAAGCCGAGGAGCGGCTAAATAAAGGGATCACGGGGTCGAGCGTTGGCTTGCTTGCTCGTAATTCATGGGAAAAATCAAGGTGCCTCCCCCCAACCCCCTCGAACGCCAACGGCGAGAAGATTATACGAGCCGAGGGTAGCGACGTTGGTTAACGCCGCCGTCGCGACGCTGATGACTCCACAGAGGCAGAAGTTGCAAAACCGCGAGCGTAGGCGGTGTCGGAAGTACGAGGACCGTGGAATATAAAATTGCATATTCATACGGTCGGGATGGCGTTCGTGCGAGTACTTATCCTTGGGGCGAAGCGTGGGTACGTGCTGGGCATCTTAACCGAACGAGACATCGACGAGCGTTATCGAATCGTTCTCACCCTGAACGAGGAATCGACCCGCGGAAGTGGCGATCGAGACGCGATAAAGCGAAAGGGGATCCGACGGGATGCGCCTGAAACGACTGCTCGCGGATCAAGGATCGCAGAGAGCGCGGGTAAAGTGAAAAGTAAGCCTGGGGGTTATTAAAGGGTGGCAAGTCAGGTGTTCCCATCAGATCACTGATAAATCTGTCGCGTAAAATCGTTGTAAAAAACGATTTACGGAGATGAAATTTTGCAGGTTTGTTAGGAACGATCGCGGGTCCACTTCCGGGAGGGATGGCTTTCACGGAAGCAAGGCGCACGATTCGCATGGTGGGTGAATCTTGGTACACACAGGGTTGGTAAATGAAGGCCAGTCTCACAAATAAACGTTGAATTACTGTTCGTTATACTTCCTGCCACGGTCTTGAATAGAACCGTCCGCGTTACAAAGTGTCATTAAATACGACTAGGTAGTGTATATTTTCCCGACGGGGGAAGAAATAGATTTTAATCACGATGTTGGATAGCTCAAGTCTTAAAGTAGCGGCGATGCTTCGACCGAAATAGAAATACTCGAAGACTCGACATTGAAGATCTGATCGAAAACGAAAGCTTGATGGGACTCGAACGAGCTTAATGTTCAATGATTCAATCTATTTCACGAGGGGAGGGTTCGTTCGGCGGTGAGGGGTTAATAAATATCGCGTTGAAGCTGTCGTTGACTCGCAAACTGTTCTTCGGTTCTCCACGCGGCACTCCAGCCACGGATCGGGAAGAAACAAAACGAGCAGTGTTATCGTGAACCGGTTCGCTTGGAGGGTCCTCGATTTTTCGAAGAACCGTGTCACAAGGAGGGCGCAAACAGAAGTGGGAAGAACGTCTCGAAAGGTGGCTGCTCCTAGCAGTGCTCGCACGGAATAAAGGGCCTTCGAAGAGCACTCGACCCCGATGTAACGACTTTGCACACGCTCGTAACTCGATATTGTGAAATCCCCTTATCGCGTGGTGGCAGCTGCAAGCGCAGAAGAGCCATCGGGAACGCGAAAAGACCGAGCCCAGTTACTGTTGCATCCTGCTCTCTAATTTCCCTGTTTCCGCCACTGACGGAAAAAGAAGAGAGGTATCTGGGCACGGATCTCTCGTTGCAGAGGCCACGTTGTCGTCAATCGATTAAACAAGGATTTTTGAATCACTTGGGAACGAGCAGGCTGGTGTGTTGACTGGCAAGTATCACAGCATTTCACAATACATGGTCACGGTATTAGGGGCCATGTTAGATAAAGAATCACAATGCATCACAATACAGAATTACAATATTTCACAACGGATGATCACAATAGGTGGAATCGCATCACAATAAAGGATCCACAATGTATCACAAACATGGCCATGGTATTAGGGGCC
>NC_071982.1:3660996-3703528 GCF_026283585.1 Hylaeus volcanicus
TAAAGGATCCACAATGTATCACAAACATGGCCATGGTATTAGGGGCCATATTAGATAAAGAATCACAATGCATCACAATACGGAATTACAATATTTCACAATGGATGGTCACAATGTTTGGAATCGCATCACAATAAAGGATCCACAATGTATCGCAATTACAAGTCATTAATGACCACTTACAATTTACAACAATTTTAATCTTGACTTGGCGATTTGGAGTTATCCACAGTGACATTAAATCCCAATTTGCAATCCAGGCGTGAACTGGACTGATCATACCTGTTTGACGAAATTGGTGAGACTTGAAATTATCTCCCTTCTGTGTCACCGGAAGCGCATAGCGGAAGGTCTGGCTCAGTCTCGCCTTTCCTTGCCCTTTTCTACTCGCCTGTTATCGTCCCAGCCAGGCCTGCGCAAGAAGTAACGACGAACGATAATATTCCGCGACACGGAAACACCAAACGACTAATAGGGCGTATCGAAACGGAGTTTGCCGTGGTGGCGGGACGCGCGATTGCATATTCACGTGATAATCCAATCAGTAGCTACACGAGAGGAGGGGGATTACTTGGAAGACTGGAAGAGATAAGGCAGCAGTTTCGTGAAAATTCGAATCCCTCACGTCGAAAGAATTGTATGCTGGTGTAAAGTGTAGCCTTGTGAAAAGCCTAACGCATCTAGCCTTTGTAGGGTATCTTAGGTAGTCATCAGAACCGTCACGTACACCGTCAGCTGTGGAGATCTTTGCAAAGTAATTGTTCCAATATTACAATAAATTTTTCCTGTTGCTATCGTAATTTTGTTTCCCCAAAGCTTTTTGCTACATTCCACCCCTTGAGTGGAGGGGGATCACCTATCTTTTTTACCCCTTTGCGCTTTTTCCATCGAACACTATAGGGTGCATTCGTCGCGTGGAGGGAAAACAGCCCCCTTAAGGGCAGCGATCGAAGAGACTTCGTCCGAGGGAAAAATTTCTAGAGGCTCTTAACGAGCTTGGAATGGAACTCCCCGTCTTCGTCTTCGAGTAGTTCCTCGAATATACCCGTGGCCGATGATCGTAACGAGCAACTGGAATTCCCAGGGATCACTGGACGCGCGTCCTTTTCGTTTCAAGAACGGAAACGTAAACTTTGGAGGATAACGATGCTTTCAGGAGCGACCACTATTAAGGAAAATAATTGATCCGATGGGGAGCGGTGGTTCAGCGCTTTAGAGCGAGGAGATCGCTGCACCATGATCGTTTGACACGAAGCTTTTCGTGCGACTGGGAAGCGATCGTTGGAAATTACGATAGCTCGAATAGTTTGTTAGGCAAACGAGACGTTTTAAAGGGGGATGGTACGTCAATGAAGCGAGACTGAAAGCTGAGTTGCATGCCTGAAAGGGGGCATGACTGATGACGGTGTATTTTATTTTAAACCTTACGGGGAACTCATTTCCACCCCTTGTACGTTTTGGCACTTTTTTACGTTTATTGCACTCTTGGCGCCACTGAGTCCCGCGCTGGAAAACGAAAACTGCGCTGTGAATTGTTGCATACGCGAGACGAATACCATTTTTGGCACCAGAAAATTCAAACGGATCCAATAATGGTTCATGTATTATTCTTGCCATACTGGTATCCACTGACATCTACTTGAACTAGTAATTTTTATTTGTCTCTGAAACTAACACCTTTTCGAATTTAAAGGACACCCTATACAAAGAATTTAACACAAACGATGAAACTTAAACGATACTCACTCTTAGAAAAAACAGACACTATCAAAAACAAAACTATTATAAACGAAAATGTACCCTCGGTTTTGTCGTATTCACCCTCCTCATAAAGCAATCGATCAGCATCACAAATGAGTCGATACTAAGTGAATTGGTCTCCATTACAGCCATAATTCAACTAACATATTAGTATGCCTTAGTGGGGTTGAAACAGCCATGGTACACGAGGGGCGTCAGCCTATCAGGGTCAGGAGTTGGTCCCAGTTTCTTAATTCGTTACGAAGTTTCACCGGCGTATTAACGGCGCTGGATTCGATTAAAGGACGCCGCTGGATACACGTCGTGCTATGAGCGTGATTTAATTTAATCAGTACGTAGACGACGACGCCGCGGAGGAGGGGAGACGTCTAAGGGATGCTTTCGCGAGAGGAGACATGTCGAGAACCCTCGGGGTTGGAACGCAAGGACGCTGACAGGGAAATGGGGTTCATAATTGACGGGGGCCACTTCCGATCTCATTATATTCCCCTAATTGGCACCCGCAAGCACGTCATGATATCTCTCCTCGAGCTGAGCACTGGTGCGTCAACATTTCCTACGGGTAAGCCTCTTAGGTGGACTCCGGGATATATTCAACACCGGGTCAGCTTTGTTTCCACGTCTCTAAAGGTTCCGAGCTTGGTACGCTTAATTTGCTTCTTTTTCCTCGAGTGGGTGCCTTAACGCGGTGTTCCAGGATTATCCTAAGCCAGGGTACGTTGAAATTGTTGCTTGGATTTCGAATAATTTCGTCTGTATTCAATTAACGTTGTGGCAAACGCAAGGGTCTGTTGGGTTGTTAATAAGATTAAGACAAAAGTACCGAGAAGATTTGGACTGCGCAAGGATGATGTAGGAAGGTAGGTAGGAACGGTGAATCCTTGCAGATATATGTAGGTTAATCCAACCAGGGTTGGTTTCATGGGAAAGTATTCCTAGGCAATCACAATATAAACTCATGGATCACAAAGCATAATTACAATTGACATCATAGTACATGATCACGATGCATCACAATATAGGATCACAATACATCACATTGATCACAATGCCTGGTGTCACGTCACAATACAAGATCACAAAGTATCGCAAAACAGGATCACAATATTTCGCAATACATGGCCACAATGTCTGGAACTGCATCACAAACAGAATCACAATAATTTGCAATGCATAGTCACAATTTCTACGATCGCATCACAATTTAGGATCATAAAGTATCGCAAAACGGGAACACAATAATTTGTAATGCATGGTCACAATATCTGTGCTTACATCATAATACAGGATCACAATGCATCACGGCAGTTATTTATAATGATTCTATGCAAATCAACAACCCAGAAAGCACGTAGTTTTCGAAAGCAATGCTCTCAAGGGAGAAAAGGTCTTACAATCCTTTGTGAAAATGACTGCATCTTACTGCTGGCAGAATAGAACGGTAAAAGCCTCGTTGAAGCTTCTCCCTCTCAAACGCAAAAGAGATTGCGGATTATCGTGACAGATCTTGATGCTCTCAGGGATCGAGGTGCTGTAGGTAACTCCTTTAGGTATCCAGAGACAATTCCAGTGTTTTGCATAAAGCTGAAGAGGAAACTGGTAGAAATATGGAGGCAGCGTCGCGCTGGTTAAGCGAAGGAAGGATAATGAGGCACTCGATCAAAATTATTAAATAAATAAAAGATATATCATCTCCCCTGTCAGCGAGGAATTATTTAGTAGTGCTCCCGGGACGACAAATAAAATCATACGGTGGATCTCATAAAATATAAATGGCTCTGCCCTGACAGTTCCCGGAGAATATTATAGCATCCGAACATTAAAATATTATTTAATTAAAACACCGACTATACAGATTTATAACTTCCTCGTTGTTTGTAAATTTCCCATTGTTGGAGAGCGATAAAATTCAGTTGTTTACGGGAGATTGTTTGGAACTTTTGACGAGATATTGGCACGTGAATGTGTACCATCGAAATATTTTCGTGAAAAAGGAAATTACAAACAACAGTGCATTGTGTGAATGGTTGTTAGGCTTTAACGAGTGGCGAAGTAGCACTGGAAAGTTTGAAAAGTTATAACGATGATAGCAAATAGTTTGTGTTTTCGTGATTTTAACGAGGCGAAGCCATAGAATGGCCCGTAGGTGGATCGCGAGTTGTCCGTTAATTTTACAAATATTGTTTCAAATTTTCAAGCCCTTTCATCTGACAGTTTAGGCACAATAAATAAATCCTGCAGTACCTTATATCGATTTTTGTAACAAATAACTCTCAATCCGCCACGAATGCACTGAAAAGGACGCTAATTAAATTTTCCTTTGAAAAACAACAAATACCCATACAGAAAATTGTATTCAACTGATTTTTATGTAATTGAATTTTATCGAGCTATTGATTTTAATATTCTACATTAAATACGATAATTCACGAATGATACTAAAAGCTTAGTCAAGTTTTTCTTGTTCTGCAAGCTAATATTTTCAACATGGCAATTTTCTATCTCTCAACTCTTACCGGAGCCTGGTGGATTGATGGAAAATTCGTTCGTCCAATTAAAGAGTTCGATCAAACTTCCTAAGTAGATCGTGACTGACGTTAGCCAGACCAACACAGCCGACCACCGACTACTGCGTTAAAATTCGTTTCTTTTTCCTCCGCATTAATTCCTAAAGCAATCAATCCTCGAGGAAGCTCCACATAAATTTCAATTTCCTCGTCACTCTACACTCCCTCCAATTCCGTGTAAAAATACAGTTACTAAATTGAAGAATCGCAATTACTCCCACCGTCTCGGAAATAGAATGTCGAGGGTGTATAGAGTAGATAAATAATTTAGAGGCTAAAGTCAAGATTAATGACTAATATTTCCAAAAATTCATTTTAGGGTGCAGGACTCCTCTTAAAAACCACCCCTGAAAAATAAAGTTGATCCAACGATAGAGATCAAATAATGGTTGTCCGTTTCATTGAAACTCCCACCAGTTCATTCTTGAGGACGTAAACCACCCCTGAAAGCCTCCCTCACGAAATAACACCCTCTGAAAAACGCCAGCTGTTTAGGAAGCTGATCGAAAGGAGCTCGACAACCTTTCTGATTGTTCGGTTCGATTAAATCGGTGTGATGTGCGTGGGGTTAACGGGAAATGGAGGGGCGGCGAGGGGGCAGCGAGAATTTGCAATTACGTTTCTCTAATTTCTACGGACGCGGCGACATAGACTGGACGCAACCGTTCCGCTTTTATCGCATGAACGGGCCCGCTTATTTATCGATAGCTCGTAAAAGAGAGGCCGGCAAACGGCTCATGAACGAGCCCCCAATAAAACTGGCGAGTTCTCGTGTCCCTTCACCCCCTATCAGCTACCCCGACGATCCTCGAGGCGGATCGTTAGCTCGAAATGTTCAAAGCTCCACCCTTGTAAATTTTGAACATGAATTTTTACGACACACCCCTCCTATCGCAATTGTCGCCAAATATCGGTGCCACGCGACGCAGAGTACCCCTCGCGTGGGGTGATTTTTCATTACGCAGATAGTTCGGCGTGAAGCTTAAACAAATTTTCTTAAAGTTTTAGAAATGGAAAATATACCTTGTTGTTAGGGGTAGACTATGAGATATCACTTTGCACCTTATGTGCACGCTACAGGGGTGAAAACAGGGTGGAGGGTTCCCATCGCTACCCTTAACTTGATTCTTACAGACAATATTTCACTTTTGCCAGCGATGAAATTCCAATCGATGTCAGAAATCCGGAAGCCCTCTGTCCCCGCGATGCAACAGTTCACAGGGTCTATCGTGAACGGCGGTAGTTGGAGCAACAATTAAATACACACGCTCCATCGAATGCTAATTGAAATTTGTACATTGTTATCGGTTTGTCGCGTGGTTGGTCGTTAACCAAGGGTAACGCGCGAAAGCACGCGTTTGATGGGCCGCAAGAGTTGGACACTCGCGCACTGCAAACTCATTGGTGCATTATTTTATTACGCGGCGTAATGCGGGGAAAATTGGCACGGGATTGATGGTGTCTCGCGTTCCTGTCAAACCCAAAATTTACCGGAGTGAGTCAATTCGGGGTTCGTCGTAAATATACATTAACCTGTTTTCCAGTGCATTACTTTTCACTTATCGACCATCCATATGAATGTATCCCGATTGACAGCCACAGTACAGGCGATTGAAACAAACTCTGGAAGCATATTTTTCATTTTAGCAGGGAAAATCGATCGATGTGTCCATTATCGCGTGCCTCGTTGCTCTGGAAAATTCTACTAAAGTGCGATCAATGTAATATCGTCACGATAAACCACTGTATAGACTGCTCTGTCATTTATTTAAATGAATTTATGAGATTTCAGTAGTAATAGTCGGTAACAAGTCAGCCAAACGCAGTTTCTTAAATATAGGACAAGTAAACCCCTTCAGACTTACATAAAAAGGTGATGTTAACATAGGATTTGTAGATGATCCCCGAATTGTTGAAAAATATCAACCCCTCGAGCCGAACGCAAGTAGTGCGAGTCAACGATACGCGAGGCAACGCGGAGGTTCCTTAATCCCCCGTCATCTACCGACTCCGACTCTTTCTCCAAACACAGTACTTTCGAAAAGCATAAAAAAAGTATGCGTCGTATACAGCGCAAAGCCTTCCTGAAAGCGGCGATTGCTTGGCTTGATCCATCCTTGAAAAAAATCGCCTCGAAAGTACCTCGCAACACGTTTGCATTCGTTTCGTCGGTATTTACCTACCGTCCGAGTCCAAGCCCGCTAATTCGACTCGAGGACCGAATATACTTTCGGTTCGAAATGAATCTAATCTCGCTACTAACCCCCACCCCCCACGCCCCTCAGCCATTGGGTTCTTCGAACGACCGATCGTTTTTTTGTTACGCTCGAGCGGAGTAGCGCAGGTTTCGCGTCGCGGACCGTTCGGATTTTCAGACGTCGTAGTCAGAGTAGAAAACTTTGCGGAAATGGAAAAAGTCTTGGAGGAGATTCCATCCCCGTTCCTCCCTCGGTCACGCCGCCCCCGGGAAACGGTGGGGGTTATTCTTGCTTCTCTCCGGCGGACCGGCAAAAAGTCGATACGCCACTGCGGCGGATTTTCAACGACGAGGGGTGACTTTCGCGGAGGGGTCGGATGAGATCGACGGTGCACCGAGTGGATGCTCCAAGTCTTTGTCCGTAACTGGCCCGACTGGGAACAAGCATTTTTCGAAATTAGCAGGTATAAACCTGGGCTAACTCGATCAACTTTTCAACCCTTGAAAAGGTACAAGACTATACAAATTTATTGTGAATTTATGAAGGGAGACAGTCGATAAATAAAATTACCTTTGCAATTTATTTTTAGCCTTCGTTATTATTATTTTATTTCAATAGATTATAAAGCAAGCACTCTGGATATTAATGAAATCAAATATTAATGAACTACCCGATTACTTCTGACTGAACAACTCTAAGAAATAAAGAAACTATGTTAATAGAATCTACATACTGCTGAATAAAAAATGAGAAAATAATGTTAATCAAACCGTATTATAACGTTACGAAGTCATTTGCCTGCTAAAATGGGGATGCTAATGCAACTCTATGACATGTAACGTTGTTACCAATGATATTTAGTTTATGACACAAACACGGAGGACGCCAAACAGGCCGTAATACAAATCAATTCATGCGGTAGGAACTAGCTGTTACATTTGGGTATTTCAGTCAAACCAGGTTGACCAGAAGTTATATTAGAGTGCTGAATGGATGTTGGTCTGATTCCTGTAATTAACGGTGGACATTGAAAAATTGTCTCGATATGAAAATTTTTAAATTGACGTCACAGGTTATCTCAGATAACATACATACATTCATTGACATACATTTTTAAATGAATAATAGCAGTAGCTTACGAAAGGAAATATTTAGTTGGCAAGGTTTTGTAATTCAAACCTCGCCACACGCAAGCTCAATTGCCATAACTTTGAGCCGGTTTCACACTTGGAACATCCCTTACGGTTTTATCCGTGTAAATACGTTAGTGACCAACTTGTACAATCCCCTCAAGGTACACATACATAGGTACACAAACAGCACCCAGCAACTTTTTCTACAAACTTGAACATACTAACAAAGTGCGCGGTCAGGCAGAAGCGCACACTATGAGGGATTTATTTAATTTACTGGCTACGCAAGCCGGAATGCGACTGGCGCTCGTGTCTCTCCTTTGCAAACAGAAATTTGACCTGAACTATGTAAATCCTCGCGTACACGTTTGGATAAAAATTAAACATTGACTCGATGTAACACTTTCCTCCTCAAGGGGTGTGTTTAGTTTGGAAATAATAAAAAGTAAATATTTATAAAATATGATTTGTTTACATAAATCGTAGGATCGTCGGTGCTCTCGAAATTTATTTTTGCAATTCTCTCAAGAATTTATTCAAGCAACCCATCCCTCCTCACCCCGCTTTCCAGCGAACCCACAAAGGGGTTGAAGCGTTTATACGCAATTGGCGCTAATACAAATTTCAGCGCTTGGACTTTTAATTAAACGATCCTGCTTCTACTCCGACTCGACGTCACTCCGCTTTTAATCTGGAAAGGGAGAAAAAGAGTCTCCGCTTTTCACCGTCTCCAAGGGGGTAAATACGTGACCAGCGAAACCGGTGAAAAAAAAGGAAGCCCGATAGATAGGGCGATTGTGGCGCAACGCCGTCGTTATCTCTCGTTTTTTCCGTCGTCGAGAGCTCTCTGTCCCCCCCTTCCCACCTCATTTCCATCTTTTGCTACCCTTATCCGTGACTTGCGAAAAAAGACGGGCAAATGGCTCGGGGGGGGGGGGGGGGGGGTTGAGAAGAATTGACAAGACCAGAGTAGAAGGAAGAGAGATGTCATCCAAGAACAAAGAAAATAGAAAGAAGATCAGTCGAATGGGGTGTCGAAAAATAGCGGGGGTGATTCTATTATTTGGAAAGAAAAGAATTAAAAGTAATTCCTTACTGGCACTCCAGCGATGACGCGTGAAATCTAACTGCGCACGATAACAGAAAAAAAGGGACGAGGTTCGAGAGTGTCGAAGCGCGACAGAAGCGCGGAAGTACGGTAAACAAAACCAAACGGAATAAAAGTAGCAGGAGATGTGAAAGAATTGGAAAGAAAAGAGTTCCGAAAACATTAGAAGAGGCACGAGCAAAGAGAAAGACGTACGGCAAAAGGAACAGAACGCCCGAAAACTGGGGCGGGTTGGAACAAAAGGGGAAAGAAAAGCGCGGAGAGGGTGAAGTTAAACGGAAAAGGGACGCGGGGGTTTGCCCAAGATAAGGAGAGAAAATTAGAAGGAACAGGTTACGAAGAAAGACAGTGACCAGCCCGCCGGGTGAACATTAAAAAAGCTGTGGGATAGAAGAGGGCGAGGGTGAGAGCGGGGTGGCGGAAGTGAGCGCCAGGGGAGGAGAGAAAATTAGGAAGATTGTAGAGGGAAGAAATAAAAGAAAAAAAAGATACGCGTTGGTAAGGCGGGGGGTGGGAAAGTATTGAAAGGAGACAGAGAACGCCGGACGGGGCAGGCTGGGGGAGGGGGCGCAACGAGAGAAAATCGACGCGTTCTGCAAACATCGACGCCGAAAAAGGCGCAACGGCGGTCTGGGCCGCGTGTAATTGCAACGAGTAAGTGACCTACCGAATCGGGGACACGGTACGTGACACACGAAAAATTGGATAATGCGAATTGGCGGTAACGACCGTACCGTACGGGTCGGCGAGGGGGCCGAGGGGGGGAGGGGGGGGACGGACCGAATAAAATTGCGAGCAACGATGTGTACGTGTTCCGTGGCGTACAGGGCAGGTAGGGGGGGAGGGGGGGGGGGGAGTGAGCGACGACGAAAATGGCGCGCCGATTGCGCTGTAATCGCGCGGGGGAAAAACGCCCCTGATAATGTATATCATTGCCGACGCGGACGGGGGCATTATTTTTCGAAATATTTCGTCTCGCATCTGTGCCCCCCCCCCCCCCCCCGCCCCCCTCTCGATCGTATATTCTGCGAATGACACCTCGCGTCACGGGCAAGTGCACCCGGGGAAATTGATAATTCAACCTGTTCCGAACGGAACATTCGCGCGCCAACCAGAACAAGAGCGCCTATCGCGTTGCCACGAACGACTAACCATCGGCTGGCTTGCGATAATCAAGCTCTTCTACCTGTTTGCCCCTGTCTGGACGTGGTCCAACTCGTTCTACTTTGCATGTCGATCGTACAGCTAATTCTACTTCGGTTTCGTAAGAACTCGTTTCACCAGTCGGGATATGCTCGATTTTGTTCCTTTTGTTTGCCTGGCGATGTATTCTACTTGTCTGACCATAGTCGAAGTCGTATCACTTGTCTGACCATTGATGATCGGGTTCTACTTCGTATTGACGAACGTATTTCATTGGTATGTTGAATTGTTCTAGTTTGAGTACATTTTGCGTTGGTCTGACCAAGTACTGACCCTTTCCACTTGTCTAGTGAGACCTAGACTCACACTACTTATCGGATGATATAGTGTCCTCTATGGTCTGACTATCGCCTGACATTACTACTGCCAGTTGTGTGAACTGAATTAGTACTATACTTCACTCTACAATTTAAATTTAATTCTACATTGTAGAAGACCAATTAGAAGACAATTTCCCTTGAAATACGTCCCCAGTTTATAGTTAAACTTTCTTAAGCACTCAACAGAAGCAATCGCTGCATAGAATAAAATTTCGAAAAAGCGCATCCCCCGAGGTGATTCAATCCTCGATACCTCGCCATTGTGAAACTTCCCGCAATTCGTTAATGCTTCCCTCGAAGAAAAAGCTCCAAGGCGATAATCCCAGTTCGAATTCGAGCTCGCAAAGAAACGTTTACCCGTTCGCCGGATTATTGTTCAGCGCACACGAACACCGATCGCGCGCTCGTAGGAGAGCAGCAATTATGGAAAGTTACCGCCCTTTGATCGAGGCGTATCCGTTTACTTTATTGACGAGCTTAAGACGCTAACTTTTCCATTAGGAGATACCAAGCTGAATTTCCCCACAGGGGAATAAATCTTCTTGGTTTAGCCGTTGCCCCGGTTCAACGAGAAACACTTTTAAAAATTGCGTTCAATAATTCAGGCATTCTCCTCCTCTCGGCTGATAAAAAAGTGTTGGGGTGCCAGCGAGGGTGAAGAAGTACTCGGTGTAATTGGGAGGAATTACAATTTTCGTTCGCGAATCGCTGAGAAGTCTAGACAATTGGATCAAGCTTCCATGGTGGAAATCAACACGTTACCGATATTAACAGTGATCAAATAAAAACGTGGGAAATTCGATGGAAATGTTTGCTTGGTTGACTTCTTGTTTCGATTTCCTTTATTTAGGAATTGTTTCGCCATTTATTGGAAACAACCTCTCGTGTTCATAGGGGATGAAATTCCATCGCGCACGGCGGCACAGGATTAATCAAAGTCGCGATGACACGAAACTTATTTACCGATATATTCGGCACAAGTGTAACCCGGAACACCCCCGCGGATACGAAATTCTGATTAAACTATAATTGTTTCCCATCGACGAAAAGTGGGACACAACGAAAACGATGCCATCCTTCGGTCGTATCACCTTCATTCAAAGTGATAAATAGAGCTTTCAGGACCCCTCACTTCGTTTATCGTACCAGTTTCGTTTATGTTAAGTAAAACGTTGCTTTTAAACGGACTGTCTATCGAACGGCTGAACTTTCAAGAGCATACTCTAACTTGGAAACGAAAAAGCTCTCGACGGAAGTTGCGGATAATTATAACAACTTTTTAGCTCGCAAACATGCGCTCCGGCACTCGCATGTGTTCCCCCGTTCACGTAGGGAAGAATTTACAAACTGAGTTGTAGTAATTAACGACGTGTTAAACAAAAACAAAGGACATTACGAACAATTATCTTGAGTATATTATTAATATTTTTAGCTGGACCCCGTAACGAGTACGTGAAACGCACGCGAAAACAGAAGCAACCAGAACGAAAAGCTGGGCAGTTGTTTCCCTGTAAAAAGCGTACTTCCAATGTACACAAAGCTAACTCCACTGTGGCTGACCTGTAACGAGTTATTCTACTGCTCGCAATTCAAGTCTCGTTTCGCCAACAGCGTCCGGCTACAATGAAATTCGACAGTTCAGATTATATAATTGAAACAATCAATTTATTGGTAGCACGATAAATCGATGCTCTTTAGCTCACGGTTGGCAAACAGACAGACGTTACAGTCACTGTGTCGTGTAAACAATTCCCTCTGCGATCGTAATTTGCCAGTTACCGATATCTCAGCCAGCGTTTGTAAATAATATTGAGAAATTAATTTTTTTTCAAGGGACGTATTTCATAGTAACTTTTAATTTTACGTAATGCAGTTACTGCTTTATTTGTCGAAGGGTTAGAGTTATTTTTATTTGTTTCGCGTGGAGTACGGTACAGGCATTTTTCATTCTATCCGAACAGTGTATCATGAATGAATGAATGGATCTCAATCGAAGTAGCGAGTCCCACCTAAGAATTTAAAGTGAGCGTCAGCACGCTATATCGTGGCGATATAGCGCGAAATTACCTCTGCCCTGTTAAATTAAATATAACACAACAATGAGAGCCAGAGGAACGGAATAAAGATGTCTTAATTACTTCAGCAATAAAGGAGCAATAAAGAAAATGAATGGCCGCTGGTTTATAGGTGTAAGAGATTTATAACGACATAGAGAAACAAATGGGGCGATAAATAACGTACGGTACATTAATGAAACATTGCAGTTTGAATCGCATTTTAGACGATTTGTTTGTTAGTCGGATACAATTGTTAGGTCTTGGAGGCCACATTTGAATAAAAAGGAATTTAATAATAAAGTATGCATTCCTGGATCAGTGTAATGCACAGAATGTATTCGTGAGCTCGTGTAGTTTCCTATAATCGTTCTACGAAGCCTGGGGGAAGGTAAACGTGCTTCATTTGTTCGCTTGTAATGAAAGGTGTTCATGTCTGACCATAATTCAACTCAATTTATTTCATCCGTTGATCGTGGCCCTCATTCTACTTGTCAATCCATCGCCATTTCACTCTACTTGCCTGACTCATTCCACTTGTCCGACCAGTGACAGGCCCACTCCACTAGTCTGATCAATTACAGGCGCATTCTATTTATCTGGCTGTTATCGACAAATTCTACTCATCTGGCACCGGTTTGATAAATTTTACTAATCCATCACATTCTACTGTTTTGATTTTGCACCTAGAATTTATGCAATGTTCCTGGTTTGATAATATACAGTCCTATTCCACTTTGCTGGCCATGTCTGACTCTCTCCCTACTTTTCCACTGCCACCAGGGTAAACTGTCATTCCATACTGGACTAGGATCACCGAAAGCTCGATACTCCCTACTTCATATCCTTCTATAAACTCTTCATTCAGCTTTAGAACTCATTCTAAAAGATAAATCTCCTTTTGATAGCAACATCGTCCCCGAACCGGCGTTCGCGTGGTTGTACACGTGTCTCCATTCGCTCGGGTCCCACACAAGGGCAGGAAACGCGTCAAATATCGATGTTATGTCCTGCGAACGACAGAGCTGCGCGAGACACGCGCGGTCCCGCGAGTATTCGATCGTCTCGACGCTGCCTCGAGCGCAATATCTGCAACGGAGCTGTTCGCGTGGAGTTTCGCGGACGAAAGGACGAGGCAAAGACGTTCGACGCTTTTCTCTTTAAGAGTAGGGGGCGCGAGGGGTGGAAAATGGTAACTAATTGCTAGAAATTCTGCCGCGGTGTTACCAGTTCGCCGCGCTGGCACACGGGAAGTTCATTACGCGCTTCCGACGATTCCTTTTCTCGTCCCGCTTCTCGCAACTCCCATCTCCTCGTCCGCCAGATTTAATTCGCCATCATCACTCGGGGGGTGGGTTTTAACTCATTATTTCCTGGCGACAAGGGGAGCTGGTGGCGCGACAACACGACTGTTATTGCGGAAATAGGTGTACAATCTTCCGAAAAGCGTGCAAGAGAGCCGAAGTGGAGGAACAATTTTGTCGAGGTTTGGTAGATTGGTGAAAGGACAGACAATGTTTATAATTCAGTGGTCAGTTCAGTTAGGCAATGAGAAATATAAATTGTCACTGAGTTGTGGAGTGTTTATTAAAATAGTGTTATTTAAAGTGGAATAGTGAGTGGGAGAATCATGGTCAAATAGTCGAGTGGAATGGGACTACATCGAGTCAGACATACAGGGTGGCCCAAAAGTCGGGGAGGAGCCGGAAATGGGGGGTAGCTGAGACGATTCTGAACAACAATTTCCTTTGCAAAAATGTCGGATGGGGCTTCGTTAAGGAGATATTAAGCGAAAACCCCGACCAATCAGAGCGCGCGTAGACCGTTCGAGCGGCCGCGGTAGCGAAGGCTACGCGCTAGGTCGATGCTTCGATGCACGTCGAGTCACTTGTTCGCGTACAAGCGCGGCCGTCGGCGCGTAGCGTTCGCTACCGCGGCCGCTCGAACGGTCTACGCGCGCTCTGATTGGTCGGGGTTTTCGCTTAATATCTCCTTAACGAAGCCCCATCCGACATTTTTGCAAAGGAAATTGTTGTTCAGAATCGTCTCAGCTACCCTCCATTTCCGGCTCCTCCCCGACTTTTGGGCCACCCTGTATAGTGGGCCTTTATTAAGAATTCTATTTGACACTGTTCCTCGCGTATATAGGGTATAATCTATGGATATTTTTGCACTTTCCTGCGAGGAAAGACATTTTCTGCTAATGTAAAAAAAATATAAAAGAGAAAAGAAAAATTAGAATTGGAAATGATCACTATACTTATAAACCATCGTGTATCGGAGTAAGGGTAGAACGAGGGTGACATAGTTCTCTTTTCCCCGTTAGTCACAACGCCTCGATAATAATCAGCACATAGCACGTCGTGTGGTGCGCTTGTTAAGGGCGGGAGTTGTAAAAACGGCAGCTCGGTTTTTGCGAGATTTAATTCCACCTTGTACGAGGATTACGAGACGCTGAATGAACCCGTACCAGTGGTTAATTTAATTCGTCACGCGCCACCCTCGGCGCGCGGCTTTTTTATCCTCTGACTAGACCAGCCTGTCGTTTTTTCGAGCTAACGGTGCTGAACTTTCTCGTCAAATATTGAAACTCGCAGAAACACTTACTCGGAACGGCCCCGCTGCTTCTTGAGTCTTCTCACAATTCGCGTCGCACTTGCCACGGAAGTTTCTCTGAAAATTTGCAAATTTTTGTCTCATTCCTTCGCGGAAAAACTCAGTGTTTCCACATACCACTATTTCCACGCGCGGATTCATCACTTTCTTTTTTAGTGCTCGAGTGCGTTAACCCTCTATTGATATTGTTTTCGAGCAACAGACTTTTACTAATCGATGACAAAGGGAGATCTAAATCAATGGACTCAATTGATTAATTTTTATAAAAACAAGACACGTAAACTGGAGGTCTTTATTTATATTAATCCTTTAATGAAATTGTTATTTGGGTCTCAGGTACAGAGGAAAACAATTGCGATACAGTCAAACGGATCCTGTGGTAGAGCTCAAGACTCTTTCCTCACGTTTCCTCGCTGGACTCGATCGCAATCGAAGATAGAAGTGACGAGACGAGCCCCCGTTGCTCGAGTCCTGTAAATCTCGTTCGATAGCGGCATCGAACAAACGATTCCCTCGCTTCAGGACGCAACCTATTCCCATTACAAATAAATGATCAGCCAGTTCCAGGCGGCTCACTCGGCTTCGTGCACGTTCGAACCTCCGTTAAATATTTGATCGGTCCCCGAAGTTCTGGTCAACCGTTCGCGCGAAAGTGCACCACGTTTCTCGTAACGAAAAAAGGATAACCGTCGGCGCTTTTTCGCCCCTGCAGCGCTGCTATCCATTTAGCACGGCGTTAATTCAGAATTCATGAAACACGTGACGGGAGATCAGGATTCCATTTCCCTTCGGCCTCCCTTTTAGCCCCACGCTACCAATCTCTACGTTTCGCCTCGCCATCTTCGCACACCCCCACCCTTCGTGCACCACCTGTCAGGGCATCATCGTTTTCGTGCGACACGATCCTATCTGGATATTAGAGGCGGGTGAATATAACAATTGATAAGGTATTTCTTGCAGAAAGGGGTGGTTCAGTATATTTTTTATTGTAACTTTGATTCACTGTTGTAGATGCCAGAATTAAAAATAAATAAAGAATTTTACTCTGCCTTATCGAGTCAATACTCTATCTTACCGATGATATTCTACCTTATCGAGTGAGTACTCTACTTGAAAACTTACATTTGAATGGTTTGCCTTGGATTAAGGAGTATTTTAAATTCGTTCATCTTTATTTCCAACGTTTCCTTCAAAGTTATTTACATATGCTCTGATTCTACGTATTTCTATAAGAATTAAGTTAAACCCCTATGTGTTAAATTTATTCCACGTTACTCGCGTTTATTCGCGTTGGATAATTTAAGAATAGTGAGTCGATTAGAGGAGACAGGAGTTCCAAATCCAGATGAGACTCCATTAGATAGATTGAAAGTTTCATTCGTCACGGATATTTCGCCGGGCCTTCCACGAAGCACCTCCAGCGAAGGGTATTAATTCACGTTCAATCAATTCTACGCTAACATGCCACGTTTGAAATTCCGGAACTGTTACTCTGTACTTATCAATTAGAGAGGATATATTTGCTATCTTTATATCGGTCTTCGATGGTTCCACAATCGTGAAGTTAATTAAAGAATGTAATATGACGTCGTGGAAATCCTGGTGTCCTGAAATACAACACCAGCCGCAGTTCAATAATAGCATTTTGAATATCGTTGAAAGTAATTATACCAGTTTCCTTGCACCAAGAGTAATTCATTCAATTATGAACAGCTGGGACTCGTAAGCTTCGTTCCCAAGAAAATCGCGCCCGGAGCACGTCTTAGTTTCCATACACGAATTTCCACCCCCATTTGTCACGCGTCTCGCAAGGCTACTTATTTGTACACGGCCGGGTGTTCATATCCCGCGACGATAGAACGCAACTGCGCCCCGAATTTACCAGTCTGAGAATGATCGATCCTCGAAGGGGGTCAGCTTGCTTCGACGAGGCATTAGTCCTCGCGCTGCGTTTCCGCTACACCTACACCCCGCACCACCCTCCCGCGCCCCTTGGCTCGACGAGCCGATCGTACGTTGGTAACTGCTTTGTTGCACGATCAGGTCGTTGCCAAGCGTCTCTGCGGAGCGCTCTTTGGCGAAATCGACTGGCGCCGGGGTCCGATATTACTTCGTCGGAAAAGTAATTTACGACGTCGTTCGGATTTCATCTGGATGGTCTTCGAAATCGAACGATTCATGAAGCGAGATAAAAGCCGATCCCGTTTCCCTATACACAGTTTTTCACCGTCAGACCGTCCCGCCGGGCTGTCAGTTCGCTGCTTTATGCGCCGCTTTTTACCGTCCCGAGACAGGGTCGCGCGAGCTCCGTTCCGAGCACGGTGGAAATGGGAGTTTCGGTGGATCCGATGCGGCCTGGGCCAAGTTGGAGCGATGTAATTGGGTTTGAAGCGAAAGACGGGAGAACTTTGGGAGACAGTTGCGCGTGACGAGACAAAGAGGCAAGTTTAAAGCTGCCGTTGAAAGCAGTTTACACGCGGGTTGCGCTGTTAAATGGTCCGGGTCTCTGGTCGTACCAAGATTTCTGGTTGCATCGTCAGGCGCTGCGAAAGCTCACTGTCGAGGCGACGAAAGCAACATTCCATAATCCTGAATCGCTAACAATTCGCGAGATGCGACAAAACAACTTCGAACACCATCAAACGCTTTGTTTGCACAGCTCTTGGTCAGAAACTAATCGGAGATGGATTGAACGATAATTTCGCGATGTCTCAACTGAATCCAGAGATAATTTAGATCTAGATTGTACAAACCATTCCCAACTTAATCTAACTCTCAGCATTGTGAATCGATTAGATTCATGGCGTTGATTTAATCTAATGGAATCCAAGTCGTTTTTAGTCTATTACCTTCTCGTTGATGTAAAGTACTCAAACGATAAGACAGATCGTTTTGTAGACAATGTAGAACACTTAACGTTAAAACAAGTCGCTCAGTTGATACTGTAGAACACTCTGTTGGTAATTGCTTCGTACAAATAGAGTTCTACATTGCCGGCAGTGTACACTGAAATACCGATAGTACTCTACCTTATCACATTTTTACTCTAGCTTAACTAAAGTCTTCTCAAAACTACTTCATTCCACACTCCTAACTTGAAACAGCATGCACTGTTTTGTTATGTCCTTTTCGAGCACTCGAAACTCCGTTTAAAATCCTCTCTACAGCAATTCCTCAATGCAAAGTGTCGCTAGAATCGGATCAGATAACCGTTGGACGCGTCACTCAATGGTGCGCGCGATATCCCCCCGGAAATTTCGGATAAATCTGTCGGCGTGCGAGTCATCGCGGGGGCGTGATATCTGCGAGTGCACGCGCCAACGATATTCGGCATATCTATTCCCCGCTCGAACGCGAAGTGCCTATCGAGGCGATTTTTTTCCTACCCACGTGAACGCTCGCGATTCTGGCCGGGCTCTGTCATAATTGCATTTACCGATTGACGCGGCTCGCAGGGCGCTAGTATCGCGACGCTTCGTTGGCGCTGGATCGTCATTAATGGGATTTCACCGGACACTGCTACGCCCGATTCGAAAACAATAACGGGTTACGGTTACTGTAATGGGTAACGATAACGGGCGAAAAAACATCAACTACCAATTTTTGCCGCGATCGCCGCTGGCCGCATCGATACATAGGACGACTCTCTGTTCGTAGAAATTGGGACGATGGCTCGGCAAATGGTTTGTGTTTATTGCTAATAGAGAACATTCAGTGCGACGCCAGTTTCGATAAAAAAAAGTACACAGAAAATTACGGGAAACGTATTTTCGGTGAGCTATGGTGACGATGGTTTAAAAGGTGAAACTGCCTTCTAAAAATAGACACTGATTCGAGTTTAGGAATTGTACTAAAAGGATAAAAATATTTTCTTTAGTTCATGCATTCATATTGCATATAGTTGTATCGAAATCCGAAACTCGAAATATTGAGGATGAGAGAAGGAAAAATCAATCCTGAAAGGAGTAACGCCCCGTACTGGGTCAGACCTGATTGAACAAAAATTGTTTCACCCGTGCTCCGTTTTTCTACTTTACGCGACAATACAGGTTCGCGCGTGTTTCTTAGCCCCCGATACGGCAACCGACAGCGAAATATGAAGTCTCGAGTGTTGGTGGTGACTTTTCAAACGGGTCTCGATACGTCCAATCGACAACGCCCTTGTTTATCGCGGGGGATGCAATTTCCACCCCCGTGTTGTCGCTCTCGACGGTCTTATTTCGCGAATTTCATCAAATTCTGACGTAAGTTACAATGAACTCTATACAGCCCACCCAGGTGGAAGCGATTGGAAGTTCGAAAGGGGGAAGTGCACCCGGATGAGAAATCGACTTCCCCACCATTCGTGCTTGCGTGACAAATATTTGAAGATCGGTAGTTCTCGGGTATTTCCGTGTCGGGGCGCGGGAACAACGCGCTGCAAGTGACAGGGTGCAGTTACTCCCGTCAAATGTTTACGCAGCGGATAGTTTAATAACCCCAGAGCGACGGGGTAACGCGCAACCGATGGAAATATTTTTCAGCCCTTTGTCTTCCATTCGCTTTGTGCAAACTTAATTCCACGATGCTGCCACGCGAACAATTTTCCCTTTTTCCTTTCGTGAAAAACGCTTGATACCCCGTAAGCAACGATTATGGCATTCTACATCCCCTTAACCCCTTCAAGATAAACGTGAATGCTCGCCCAACAGCGACGTAAGAAATTGCGTGGTCGCTTCGATCGTTAAGTTCCCGATAATCGCGTATCGTGGCATCGTCCGTGCTAAACTATACTATGTAATAGTTAGCGAGCTCAAACTTCCGCCATACGGTGCGGCAAATTATTCGAATTCCGTCTGGCAGCCTACCATCGATCGGCCATGGTTACCGAAAATTAGAAATTACCGTCTATCGACGACTAGAAGGAGCAACAGCTGCGAACACCGATATTGAATCACTGTAGGGGCTCGAACGAGGTTAGGTAGACGGTATTTTCCCCAAGCATCCCTGAATTAATAACGGGGAGCTGCTGCAACAATTCTTGCGGGGTCGATATTGTCGAATCGAAAAGAAATTGAGAGGAATTTTAAAGTCGACCGGTTCCCGAATAAATCGTATTAATTTTTGCGTGGAAACGGGAAGACGTTTCCATCCAATTTTCGCAAGGAAAATGTCGGTGAAATAAGTCACCGACTTTCCTCTCGAACCGTCTGGGAGGCATTGAAAAGCGGAACGATAATATCTGGAGCCTTGAAAGCTCGAGGGGTTGAAATCGTTATGGCGTTGCGTGCGGTAAATAGATAAATGCCGACTTGAAGTGCATGAAACGCCACGACGAAGGCAGATAGGGCGCGCCGAATCGTGAAAATGTATTACCTCGGAAATAATTTGCATTTAGATCCCTCGATAGCTCAACAGAGTGCGCGCTCTGGCATGTCTCGAGGCGGTTTTTAAAATTCTGGTGCTAAGCGACTTTGCACCAGTTCACCGTTAATATTGTACATAATATACTTTTGCAGATTTAATTAGGGGAATAACACTGTTCAAGTTGAGAATTATCGAGTTCGTACTGTAAAAGTAGTGGGAACTCCTCTTGAATGTAGGGGTTTAAGTTTTGACTGATGAATCGTTGACTCGTACTACTTACCTAAATTTGTATTCAACGTGTATCAGTTATGCGACGATTGTGAACTGTTTCGGAAGAATAATTACCTTTTCTGTAGCGAAACATAACGTATACGTGCTTTGAAAGATAAGATATTTCTTCGAGTGCTCAATCATTGACTCGTACTACTTCTATCAGCACTGATGCTAATCCACGATTACCCGGGAGTGACGAACAAGCCTAACGCCTTTTTCATGACAGGTTGTCATTGTTTAACGAAAACAAAATGTATGAAAACTCCAAGCATAGGAAAATGGATTCCAGTTCGATAATTATTGACTCATACTACTTATTTCCGTATTGGCATTTACATTCCACCACTGTGGGACGACTATGAACCTTTTCAGGTCATGAACTACCTTTTCCAGAGTGAAAGATACCATATTCCTTGAAAGGTGAAACATTATTTCTTTGATTATTCAATGGTTGACTCTCGCTACTTCCTTCAACATTGCTTTTCAGTCACGACAAACCAAAATCGATGTACCCAATCTAAGACTCTTCAGATCGAAGATTCTCCACTTTCAAAGTAAACCAATACTCGCATATCCTTCGAAAATTAAAATATTTATTCTGTACCTACAAATCGTTGATCCATACTACTGGTTCTACCACTAATCGTCACGTATTAATCAAAATAGACGTCGCACAATCAAACAGGGATGTTTTAATCTAACATATAATTTTTCCTTGTGCTTTCAGCGATTACACAGGGATCCTACATCAGGTATTACACAGCCGCTTGGTACGATACCGTAGCACTGAGAGAACATCGTATCAGAAGTCGTCGTGACACTTCGGCTTCCGGGCATCCGGGGGACACGACGTTGAATCTACGCCTTCATGCTCTCGACAGGTTCGTAAAACCACGTATTCTTGGTGGAAATGGAAAGGAAAAGAAGGGTGGAAATGGAGTAAAGGGGCGTGGGGGCGAAGGAGGACGATCGTAGTAGAGCTTTGTCGAGAAAATTTCTACTTTCTCGCGCCAGTCAAAGGCTGAATAATCATTCGATGAACGGTAGTTTTTCGCCGAGTTACAACAGAGGAATATAAATTTTCATTCCGCGTCGACGTCAACTGACAACCATTTTCCGCGACGTACAAATGCTCCCGATGAAAAATAAACGCGAACCAGGCCGTGAGTACGACCAAAAATTGCGGCTGGAACGTTAGCATGCTCGACGTGGCATAGTTCGTTTTGGGGGGTAAAAATGAACGGGCGTGGTTTAGCAGCCGCGCCTAATAATTCATTTACCATGATAATTATTTCATTCAACGTTCGCTGTTGGTGGCAGCCTTGCGAGTTTTCGCGAGGCTGTACAACGCTTTGCACCCCTGGTGATTTTATATGTTCTCTCGACATAATGCAAAACAACGAGTACCTTCGCTCGCGCGCGTCTGCGAAACGGGTAATTATTTTATGCGCGCGGAAAGAGGTTTCTCTCGAGAGCGCAAGTTCTGGAAGAACTTCCAAGACAAAGAAGCCAAATCATCTCGTCTCAACCGGGGTCCGTTTTATTATATTTCTGCCGTTTGGCGTCGAGCATAATTTAACGCTTGAGTAGTTTAGACGGGCCTCGAGTGGAAGTGTCTAAAATAAGTCAGACACATCGGGACGTTCAAAAGGAAAATCGTCGGAAACTAGAGGTGGCGTTTCGTTGCGAATACACTGTGTTATGCGTTTGAAGTTAAGTGCACTTTGATGCATCGTCAGTCAAAACGATTTACAGTAGACGTATCCGAAATAAATCAGCCATCGGTGACAATGTGGAAATACTCAGAAGTTTTAATATCTAGCAACGGTATTTAATCGTGAAGTGAATATGTAGATCTTAAATTAGAGTTTCATTCAGCAGTTTCGACAGAAATACCTGAATAATATCGAGCATCATGCATAATTTCGTATTTCGATATTTTGTTTCGCGTTGATTCGCAGAATTGGAATTGCCACCGTTATGAGACCAGAAAGGATGAATGGGAAACTTAAAATAAGAATTCTATTACCAATACATTATGACGTATAGTTAATTTGACGTAGAGAATATGACGTAGAGAATAAATCGAGCGAGGTTATGGAAGGTAAAATATAATACAGGCGACGAATAAATAAAACCGTAAATGAATAGATGATGGAACAATTTCAAGCGGATATAAAAAATATAAAGTTTCTAAAAATTCCTGTTTTCTTCAAATCTGAATAAAGCTATTAGGATCAGAGATACCACCACTTGGAAATTCCGCTAGCGTGTTACGAGGACGATTATACTTTTCATGTAGATTAACATATTTTTATGAAAATTTGCACTAAAAAAAAAAAACTGTTCAAAGTATGAGATTTTAAGTTGTGCAAGGTACGTTTAAATACGAATTTTAATGCCCCCAGAAAAAAATTCTCAAACTCCAGCATTTTTTCTGCCAAAAAGTTGTTGTTGCCTTTAAGTGCGACAGTTGCCAAACAACTCCCTTGCAGTTGGCATACGCATGTTTCCTCTATCCCCTCGTGCCGTCTCGACACGTGGAACGATCGTCAGTCTCATGTGACATTGGCCCGACATGGTGGCCATACGCCTCGTTGAGCATCGCGATACGCCGTCACTGTGTTGTCACTGCCATCGACACGAGCCTCCTAAATCTTCGCGTTACACTCAAAAGCACAGCCAGGTCTGTTTCAGTGTCGCTGAACCGTTTCCTCTAATTGTCCTGGCCAACCCTTTTCTGTACGCCGATCATCCCCCTTGTTCCTTCTTTTTCCCTAGAATACATTGGAAGTGCAATATTTATTACAAAAGTTAACGAAAGTTAGAGCTAGAGATATTTGTTGAGTTACAGGTCTCGCAAAAGCTGACTCAAATGGCTGACTTAATATAATCAGGAACTACTGCCAGGACTGATTTTTCATTCTCCGAACAACACATTACGTATGCGATTTTATTAAAATTAAGGAGGGTATGTCTATTTAGTAGTCACTATAGTTTAACCTTGTATTTTTTCATTTTTGAGCCTGTCCCAAATTCGTTTATGCGTGTTACATTTATCACCCTCTCAATATTACACTTCGTCACACCAACTACCCTATGTAGACTTCATTTCCCTGGATTCTATTTTTTTTGCTGCTCAACTCCATCCACCCTCTCTCGAGTCGCAGAACTTATCGCACCTTTAATTTATCAACTCTTCCTCCAACATAGTCTATTCTCTCAGCCACTTTCCACTCCCCCTATCGCGTAGCTACTTTTCCTTTCCTTCCTGTTTCTTCGATTTCCCCATCAACCCCCCGTTCTCCATCAAACTTCGCACCGCCTCGTTTTTGCCCTCTTCCCAACCCCCAACTCTTGTTTTTTGGCCTGACAGTTTCCCTCTTTGCTCCAGTTTTCCCGCACCCCCGTCACCTCCTCGTTGCTGCATCCGCCTCGCATTTGGTCGATACGAGGCAGTCGCGATTCGAGTCGCAGCCACCTGGCTCGAGTGCGTCGTCGGAGAGGGTTGCTGCTCCCTTTGTGCGAGCACGTTCTCGATTGGATCCGTCGCGAAAAGTCGACTCACCCTTTGCCCACCGTTCCGAAAAACCGAGAAAATCGCGTGCAAGTTCGAGAGACTTATCGCTGCCAAAATACCACCGCCCGGTTCTTTATATCCCCGAGAAGGTGGGGGGGGGGCGCGGCCCCACGCAGCCGGTTCCCGAGCACTAAATTTTCCGTTGAAATACGAACGCCCGGAATGGAAGAGCGAAAAAATACTGGCGGAAGAAAGTGGCGGTGAAATTTATAAATGCGTGCTTCGGTCACGATTGCCGCGGGGGTGGGTTCTGGTGTAAGGGTTTGCACGGATGTACGACGGACGCGTGGGTTGCGGTCAATTTATTATAGAATCCGTTGAGAGGGACTGAGAGTCTCGAGGGGATGGTTTTTGCGGGTAGCTTATATAATACTTTCATTTTCAGAGTTTTAACCACGTGACTAGATGAATAGTCACCTGGACATTTTGCAGTATCTCTACTGAGAATAACGAATACCTTTGATTAAAATTAATATTTATTAGCATTCCTTTTATTTATTTCACTGTTTGGAAAATCAATTATGGAATTGTTTATAAAATTAGGTATGGAATTAATAATCGAGCTCGAATATAAGTAGTAAAGTTAGCCTTGGTCTTTGACCACAAAATGTACTTCGATGTAACCATGTTTTATTTGAATACGGTTCCACTCGGTTCATCAAACTTCTTCCACGACGTTTACCAGTTGAAGAAAAGACAAACCGAAAGTTCTGGCGAACCTTTCCGGCTACAGACGATAAAACTTCGTTTTTATTGTCTGATTCGGTTATAGAGGCCGATGGCGGGGCAGCTTTACGACAGACGGAGTATCAAACTCGAGGGAAAACAACTGAAATTCCTCCGCTCCCTCGATAAAGCTAAGTAGCGGATAAATTCAGGGATACCGTGACCCCGTATTTCTATCCACTGTCGTACCAGCCCTCAAACACATCTCAAAACGGTGACACGTGTATTACATCCTGGTATAAACTTACAAACGAAAATAGAAGTCTTTTAGAATCCGGAAGAGTCACGAAATTTGGTCGTTTTTTAATTTATTCACACCACTGCCAATTTTTCATTTCATTTCCAATACCAATACAGCAACGAGTCTCAAAAAATTTAACGGATAGCGCACAGTTTACTCTCGAAGCGTGGCGACTTTATCGCCCGAAAGAGGGTGAAATATAGTCCAAAACAGCCACCACCCTTAAAAAGAACATTCCGAAGCGGAAACAGCAATTCACGAATGGTTCGAATGGTCCTCGTCCAATTTCTCAGTGACATTTTCCGCAACCCAGTATGGAATTTGAAATGATCTCACGAAAGAACCACCCTCTGCCAGCGAGGGTAGGAAGTTCACCGTGTCCAACCATTGAGCACCCCATTTTGATTTTATCCTCGTAATTAAAAAACGGTCGACAAGAGGTATAAAAGGGGATTATCCGACGAGAAAGGCAGGGTGCAAGAACAAGGGAAAAAGCATCCCCTTTTGCGATTAAACCGCCCTTAAATGGTGTAGTTAAAGCCGATCGTCATCGCTGGGATAACGATATTGCGATGGAGACGGATCAGTTAATATTATTCGTCGGTAATGTTCCGACCCTCCTCTCCTGGAAATCGTATTTCCCGCGCAACCCTACCGGCAGGGGTGCAATTAAAATCGGCGACGCGTTCGTTGCATCGCGTCGCTGCGTCGCGTTCCGATTTTCTTTCATTACAGGCGGGCACGATTTAATTGGATTGTTCGTTAATGAGTTCCTTGAGCGATAATCGGCCGAACTGTTGCGAATAAACCGGCGCCGCGCTTCCAATTAACCTTAATATCGGCACTTATTGCGCACGGGGGCCGATTACCGTCCTTTAATTATAGAAATTCGGACGTGCCGATCGGCGAAAGGGCACACACGACGCGGCCGGAGGAATCAATTCGAAATCGATTCGAACGGGACAAATAGGGTAGTCACCTTCTGCCAGGGGATGCACGTGTCTCTCTACAAACTTTCTGTAATGATTTGCTGGCCATTAACCCCTTGTCACGCCTGCATCCAGGGAGCAGTACTTTTTTAATGCACAATACTCCGTTTTGTTGCACATGGTGAAATTGGTAAACAATTTGTTTTGCTAAGTGAACTTCAAATTAACTTTAGAGTTAGTTGAGCATAATGACGGCGAATATGTTTTTTAATAATAGAATGTGTAAATTGGTGCGGGAGTATTAATTTATATTTTATGGCGAATGTCTGACTATTTCCGTACTTTTCTACTTATTTCAGAAGCCAAGTAGAACAACTCCGATTGCGGAGGATGGAATAAACTTCTGCGAAAGCACAAAAACGAAAAGGAATGTTTGTTAATTAAGCTAAGAATACTACCAGCGAGTATCCTTTTACCCCAAGAAAATCGTCTAGAAATTAAAATTCAACTACTAATTAAAACGCCCTCGATCGATACCTGCTGCCTCACTGTTATGCCACTTTTTCCAGTGGCAAAAAGAAATTGGGTTACAAGGGGGTTGAATAAATCTTCATTTTTTCCAAGAAATTGCAGTCTCGCCAAAGTAACGAGAACAGAACCAACAAAAAAAAAAAAAAAAAATGAAAATGTTGTTGGCAAGAGGAAATTTATCTTAATTACCACATGGTCGTCACCTTCTGGAACGGTGGAGAAACGAACGCGTCCGAGAGCATTAATCAGTTACGAAACGTCGCTCGCAGGACGATAAACTGGCAATAAGGTGGGCAAGAAGTGCCCTTCGCACGACCCCGCTGTCCCTCTCCCGTCTCTGTTCCGTGCGCGTTAAGGTGTCCCTTACGCGGATGTATATTACCGAGGGAACGAGGTTGTTTGAGGGTGGAGCGCATTACCCTTGCAACTAATCCCATTTCTCAATGGTACATGCATCACTCACCGCTCCTGACTAATCGTCCTCTCGAGGAGCCGGGTGTTGCTCTCACGTAAATTGAGCAATAACGTGGTAACGCACAGGTCCGACGATAATTTTCACGGCAGCGATACAGCACCCGTGACTAGGAATTTCCGTAAGTATTCGCGTTTCATCGAGCACCCTTCTGTCTGGCCCTCTAAACTATGTAGCTTTCGGCGATCGTTTCGGAGATGATTATGCATGCTCGGTCAAAATTTACGTTGCTGAATTTCTAGGGCCATTCGACTTTTAGGAGGGTAGGTCCTAAACAGTGATGACACTCCCGGTGAAGAGCTGTCGAGAAGTCCCTATACAGAGAGCGATTCAAAAGTGGTGTCACGAAATTTAGAGACAGAAAATATAATTTAGAATTTAGGAAATATTGGAGGAACATTATTACTTGTGTAAGATAAGTTATTTGAAACTGGTTGTACAGTAGGATTCAAAAATAATGTCAGCACGTTAAAATTAATGATCAGTTACGTTAAATGTTGATACAGATTAATATATACGTTTCTAATTAGGTAGAATTTATTTGGAACGTATTATGCAGGGCGATGCACAACTGACACTTCCCTTGGATCGCCCTGTAGATTCTCGCGACCACACGACGTTTCCGTTGTTCCAACTCGCGAACCTAATTATCCCTAAACATTTTCCCCAACTGTCTGCCCTTCTCGTGACTTTCAAATTAGTCCCTTAGACATTGTTTGCATTTCTATTGTCTCGCGTACCCGCCACCATTTTGTGTATTTCAAAATTTGAAACACGTAGCACGGTGTTGGGTGAAATGAAAATTGAAAATATTTGGGGGGATGCTCTCGCTGAGAGCTCCGTGGAAGTTTCGTCATTTTAGGGGACTTGAGAGCATCTTCTCGTACTTTCACATTAAATAGAAAGTAATTTTTGAGTACAAATCTTAATAATATTTCAGGATGCTTCTCGACATTATTTCGGACTAACGAAATGTTCGTTTACATTCCAAACTTCGTACAACAAATCCTCCTAGGGACCGGGGGTAAGTGTAAATAAGCGAATCTTTCGCAACGCGCGAATACAAAGCCATAACTTCATTGGGAAGCCAATGGGCGAATAAATCGATTAATATTCTCATAACATTCGCCCGCTCTAATTCAATTTTGCATAAATGTCGAACGATGTGGCATTAGTTACCCGGCTAGCATTTAAAGTTAAATTAATTGATAATCAATAGCCGGCGGAAATTATTAGGTAATTTGGATCGAGTGGAAGCCTAACAAAATGCAGCTCTAATTAATTCCAGCGAACGTTACTCCGAATTGGTAAGCTTCCGCCAATGGGGAACCCAACGCCGCCCTTTATCATTAAACGCACATTATACCGTTCAGTCCTGATACTCCACTGAAATTCTTTCATAAATTTCACGAACCTTCTACGCTTCTTTAATCTTCCAACAATTTTAATGAATTATGATTCTGGCTACTGCATTTTTCATCGGATTCGAACTGGAAACATGAAGAATTCGTGTTCCGTTCCCCGATAAAAATAGGTAGCATCTTCAAGAACTATTAAACATCTATTAATTATCTGAAAATATTAAGAATTATTCAAAAAATTTATTTCTGGATATTTATTCGTAGCTTACTATATATTTAAAAGTAAAATTGATAACGATAGTTGGTAGCGCCTAAAATTTAAAAAAAATGTCACTTTCAGTAGTCGAGGTGGATATCGAGTGACTCGAAACAGTTCAAAGAATGTTCCTGCGATCGACCAGGAACGCTCGACCAATTCCAGGGGCTTTGACGTGCTCGTATTATACCCTTGCATCGAATGCAACGCACGGCCGCTGTGTGCAACTCGCGAAGGAACTGGACACTCGTCGAGTATGCAAACGACAGTCGCGTTAGACGAGGAACAACTATTCCGAACTTTGGCCACCCCGCATATAACCGCAACGACGTTACTGGCCGGATAGGAATATCGTGTACAGATTTGCATTGGACGTGCCGTAACGTCGCACATGGAGACATTTTCCTATCTAACCTGACGGTACACTGTCCTTCAAGCTGCCATAATTTCTACCATTTGGGCTCCCATGATTGTTGTTCCATGCATTATTGTAATTTTGATCCCACTGGTCACCACAATTTATGTCTTTCAGGTTGCTAAAAGTTTTGCCCCTCGAATCGTCACGTTGTTTGTCTCTCAAAATTCCACAATCTTTATTTATGACACTGTAATAATTATTGTTCCTCGAGTTGTCACAATTTATATCCTTCTTATTGTCAGAATTTGTGGCTCTCAGGGTGCTAAAAATTTCGCCCCTCGAATCGCCACGTTGTTTGTCTCTAAAAATTCCACGATCTTTATTTATGACACTGTAATAATTATCGTTCCTCGAGTTGTCAACATTTCTATCCTCCTATTCGTCAGAATTTGTATCTGTTGCTAAAAGTTTCATCCCTGGTCGGAATTTCTGTCCTTCGAGTTGCCGCAATTTTCCAATTTCCCTCATTTCGGAGCCACGGAAGAACAAGAGTCCAAACTTTCCACTAAAACTTTCCCCTCCGCTCTCCCCGGTATCAATATCGCAACTTCCCGCGGGTAAAGCGTACCGAGACACGCGATACGTAAAGAGTCACGGATTTATGCGTTCGATATGTCGACTGTCGGTGCTCGTTTCGTAGTTTGGCGTCAGTAACACCGTGCCTCGTGCATTCCAGCCAAAGTTTCCTGTACACCACTCCCTTAAGATTCACCCGGCAACCTCACGTTCCGACTTACATAATGCAGGGCCGAACTTGGCAATCTCGCGGATGAACCTCGTGGAACTGTTGATTGTCGCTTTCCAAACGACGCTGCCTGGCGAAACGTAGCAAACTAGCCTCGTAATGAATTGCCGCGGGTCTCCATCTTATCGCGGAACGCAAGTCATTATCAGAGTGTTACTCTTCCAGGGGCAACATCAATTCTTAAGACCTGTGTATCTTGTTAACAATTTCGAGGCATTGAAAGTTTGCCAGACGTCCAATGAGATCTCGATTCTTCGTTAAAACGTGGAATCCGTTCCAAAATTACTGGCTTCTGTTACTCTCCACGTCGAATGTTCGGTAAGTGTCGCAAGGTCTTCACTACATTGTGACACTTACCGACCAGCGGATATGCGATTCGATCCCTCTTACTCTCTTTTAAAAGGGATTCAATCCAGAGTACTAAACAAAGAAGCAATGGGTACAACCAGTAATCAAAGAATCTACCGCGACACTTATCGAATATACTACATATCTCAGGAATGGTTTATCAGAACCTCATGAAATTTGATATGGCCACTTCTATCTATGAGTAATTGATGGTATCAAATTTTTGATGAAATTGGAGTGACGTAATTTGGTATAGCGAATTCCATGTACACTGCGTTGATTACAGGGGTTGATGACACCCTTTCGCAAGGGATGAAGTCGCGACTCGAGGACAGGACACATCTCATTTAAAATTTTCCTTCCGTTCCAATATGCGGTGCAGCTCCCCCTCGACGACAGTTCGTATTAACGTTTATGCAATACGGTTATTGTTGAGAAACTTTCGCGCCAGTTAACGGACGCCGCCGCGCGGCCGTGAATCGCTTACGCGCGTTATAGAACATCGTTACTATTATCCGCTTCCTTATATTCCGTGCTTCTCGTTACCACGTCGGAACAGGAATACCATTAGGTCGACTATGCTTTCATTTTGAGCCCTGACGATTGTCAGGGAATTACACTTCGTAACTTTTCTACCTAGCAACCGGTTAAAGTCTTATTGGAAAACGCCTATAGACGACTACACAATTTTCCCAAACTTCTATATTTCATCCTGACGATTGGCGAGGCATTTGTGTCCGTTAATTTTGTTTTTATGCCTGCTTAATTACTTCTGCGAATTATTTTAATGAGATTTGTTCGGGACGCAAGACGTCGCTGCGAATTCAGCGAACTAGTTAACTCGTTTCAACCGAAATTGTTGGCTAACGAGTTCCGGTCGCGTGGCCGACAAGCCCGCAAACAGAAGAGTTCGGGAAAATCCTGGCGAATTCAGCCAATCGAACATGGCACTCGAACGATCTGCCGTTTGCTCTCGATTCATCAATTTTTCAATTTTCGCACATTCTGCCGTGACGTTACCGTTCTCTCTTGTTTTTCTCTGTTGACAATGACAAGTGCTTTTCCACGGGACACGTCGAACGTGATTACTCGTAACAAGTGAAATACATGGTCATTAATGCACTCTTAAACAATAACATTCTCAATCATCCCCTCTCGCTTCCCTTCAGTCCCAAAATTACTATAAATACTAAACAATTTATTTCTTATAATCGTATTTCAATATTGTATCTTTCTGATCGTGTTTCCATATCGTAATCAATTTTCATTTACATTTCATAACTGCATTTTCATTAATTTCTAATCATTTTATTTAATTTCTCGCGGAAAATATTTCTTATTCGAATATTGCACGATTCCCAGAATTTATTTTTCAGCTTCAAATTGAAATTGTTTATCCTTTTTACATTTCTTTACATTTGATGTAAACTACATTAAATTTGATGTTAATAGTATTTTTCAAAGTGTGTTGCGAATAATTTCTTCATCAAGCTGGAGCTCCTTCCCAGCGTCACGGTCCATTATGGAAATTCATTGAATCCAGGCCATTTGAGTTTGCCCCCCTCCCCCCCGTCTCCCACCTCACCGCCTCCAAATGTAAATTCCCTACGTACCAATTCCATAATTACTTTCGCATAATACGCATTAGTATGTATTACACACTCGCTAGGACGCGCTAAATCGTCTGCATTAGCGACGGTAAGCAGCCAATAAGAATTCACTTCCTAAGAACGTCCCTTAGAAATGAAAATAGACTCATGGTTAAATCTTGGCGACTATATGCTCGATTTTACTACTTACGAAACGAGCCACTTTCGAAATTACGCATTTTCAACGGATTTGAAAATGGTGGCGTAATTATTCTAATGGATTGCAATATACAGTACGCTAATTAGAGATTAGGTTTAAAAGCAGCCTCCAGGTTGTACCCCGTCGTCTGTCATTTGCTAATCACTCTGCCACGACACGTGTGCTTTCTCTTAATATGTATAATAACGGTCTTCTAGCGCTAATAATAATAATGGTAATTACGTCGGGAAACTGAAATGGGAATGCAGGGGTCGTTGAACGAAAATTTTTCCCCTCGTTACATAGTTTGCGAATAAAAAGGAAAGTTTAAATCACGCATCGCGCGCCGTGATATGATTATTGCACAACGACGAGCTAATTAACGCGACACGGTAATTTAATTAATGCTCCTCGTAACGCGCGACGACATTAGTATTTTCATTGCGTTACCAGCCAGCCAACATTGCGGTATTAGTTGTTAAAAGTGCGCATTGCGATGCACGTCGCTGCGGACAGGGCTTTAGGAAAATCCAGCGGCGACGTGACGCGTGTTGCGCAATTGGGAAAGCACAGGGTGACGCAAAAGTAACCTGACCCAGAATTTTCAACTCGTATCAAAATGACGTACACTTGTAGTTTCCATGTCAAGCTTTTATTTTGTTGACGCTCCCACTCGCTGCATTGAATCATTTTCAAAGTCTGTCGATAAAAAAAAATTTGAACGAACTCCAGAATTTTCTATTTCACCATACTGGATGTTTCGCAAGTCGAAACGTATTTTGATATGTTTATTCTTACGTAACGAGGACAAAGTTCAAGGGATTTTTATTAAACCACTCTCTAATGTAAATCGAATTTATTTTTCTTTTAATATTTTATGAATATTCTATTAAACCCTCTATTTCTATAATTTCATTATCGGAAATGTGTGTTAGTTGTATATCACCCTGTGCGATTTTCAGGAATGCAATTAAGCGCGTACCACCTTTATCGCGATACTAACGCAGAAGGGAAGCCAATAATTTCCCTCATCTGCAATTGCGTAATAGACGAATTCGAATTCCTGTAGTCTTGTGACGTGTTTACTGTAGGAATTTGTTTCCTCGTTTACTTCAGTTTCAAACTTGGACTTCATCTCTGACCCTATTTCGGATGTTACAAAATATGCAGTTCTCAGGGAAGCCGGTTTATCATTCGCACGTGTCTCATACGTGATCCGAGTCAAAGGGGAACTTTCCAGAATATGGAATTTACATACGACACGTGAGAAACGAGATTTATAAACATTTTGACGCGGTAGATTTACGTTTGACCACACCAAAATTGAAAGAAAAGCGAACGTCCCAATTGTTCGACAAATTATTGACTATCATCACTTCGAACTGTAATAGACAGCCCTGTACACTATTTTTGATGTAGAAATTAATATGATAGGATGAAGAATTTAAGGGATGAAAATAGTATCTTTCTTCTCTTTTATAAAATAAACAAATTCCTTAATTATTTATTATTTTGAATTATACAGTTTGTCTCACGAAATCAGTATGTCTTTCTCATATGAAATTTAATGGCAAGAGGGGGCCGATTTATTGGCCGTAACAATTTTTTTTTATCATTATTGTTTACAGAGATATGAAAGTTACGTTTGGTTTTTCAAATGGGATTATATACTTTTTGTTTGATCAATACATAGTACGTTTCAAGACGAATTCAGCAAGCTTAATGTAAACACCCTTTTACAAATAGTACAAGAAAATCTGCGAGACCAGGAAGCACAGTAGGGGGTCTCGACCGCACTTAAAATGCTACGGGTTAAACCGTGCCTCTTAAAACCGTGCCTCTTAAAACCGATACGAAGAGACTGCATTGTTAACGCGTGTTTCACATTGTTAACGGTTGTGAAAAAAACTATTACGTAGAATTTAGGCCTGCCGTTCCTACCGCAGTCTCTTCGTATCGGTTTCAAGAGGCACGGTTTAACCCGTAGCATTTTAAGTGCGGTCGAGACCCCCTACTGTGCTTCCTGGTCTCCGAGATTTTCTTGTACCGAAAATCAGTAAACTTTTACGCGTAATATCTTAAAAACTATTTGTAAAAGGGTGTTTACATTAAGCTTGCTGAATTCGTCTTGAAACGTACTATCTGTTGATCAAACAAAAAGTATATAATCCCATTTGAAAAACCAAACGTAACTTTCATATCTCTGTAAACAATAATGATACAACAAAATTGTTACGGTCAATAAATCAGCCGCCTCTTGCCATGAAATTTCATATGAGAAACTTTTTTCGTATCTTTAATAGGTTACGAAATAATCGGCTGTCCAGGATTTCGTGGGACATACTGTATATACTATCGTAGTATTAATTTTCTATCGTGTATTCAAAATTCTTTCCAGCATCATCGCCACTTCGACACTCACAATAACCCACCCTACAAGTTTTCCACACACTGTAGTCACAAAACACAATCCATGGATCACAAAATTAATCTCAGCCCGGAACTCATCTTGCCAATTAAAAAATAATGACTCCTAGCTCACCAAAATAACTCACCTCCAAATTGGTTTCAAATCTACCACTTCTCCTGGCATTGAATGATCACAAAATCCTATCACGAGATTATACCCACCCTCGATTACACGTGTTCAACCCGAGATAAAATTCCCGGGTCCCCATCAAAATCGTATCCAGATCCAGAACAATGGCTAAACGATGTCACAATCTATCTCCCCGGCAATCACAAAATTACCATGTTTCATCAATCACTCTTCGATCGCGGTAGGGAATACCCTGGCCGTGGAAAACGTTGGGGCATACGGTAACTACTTCATCAGCGTTGGATTAATCCTGGATGCGTTGCTTTCAGTGTCTCATCAGTTACATTAAACACTGTGACATCCGCGGCCCCGCGAACGCGCGCCAGCCGCTTTCTCCGCGATGAATAATTGAAATCAGCCACGCACTGCTCGTGAAAGGAGGGCCGTCCACGATCGATAGCCTATCGCGGGCTTCGCTAATAATTAGGTGAAAACATCGCCTCCTCTCCGATGGGATTATCGATTGTGCGGCACCACGGTTGCATGTAAACCCTGCCACGCGAGTCCGTGGAACACGTAAGGGACCGGTTATAACGTAATATGCGGCCCTCGTTACGTTACATTGTGCAATTATTATGTGACACACTGTCCCGTGAAGTTCGGTTCGCCACGTCCAGTGGTTCTCATTCAATGTCCAAACAGGATTATCTCGAATGTTGGACGCGAATTCGAGATGTGAAGAATCGTGGCTGACTCAAAAAATTATGGCCGAGGCAAAAAAATGTATTGTTGCTTGTGCTTTGGGTCAGCCATCTTGAAAATGAAAATTAGAAGGTGCGTCGATCGAATATGCGAAGCCAATTGACGCACAAAGGGGCCAATTAGGGAACGCGTAGGTTGTGTTGCTTTGAATTATGCAATCATCGTGTGATACGGTATTCTGTTAAGAATATTTCACCTATTTCCGTTGTTCTCAACCGTATGTAAAGTTTTCTTCGCTATCTTGCAGAAATTTGAGGCGTTGATTAATTGTACCTTAAAGACAACAGTGCCTCTGAAATTGGACTCCGGGTGCAGTAGTTCTCATTCATTATCAGCTTGAGTTTGAAATGAATAAATAGTACATTTCTCGAATTATGAATATTAGATGAACCGGAAAATAATGTCGTTTTTGCAATTTTAAATACTTGTTTATCATTGGCATGGCAATTTGCACACTAGATGGCAAAAGGCTATTGATAACGGGAGCGATTATACAATCAATAATTAAAAATAGAAATTTATAAAAAATTTGTTTGAATTTAATGTAAAAGAAACGACATTATTTTCTAGTCCACCTAATAGTAAATCTATATAGTGTATTTGCAGTTTGGAAAATGGGATTGGACGTTTATGCGATTCCCTCAACAACCGAGACAATGACCTCTTTTAACGAGAGCAAAACTACGTTACGCAAAACCCACATTGTTAGGTCCGTATTTAAATGATATTCGGTTCGTTAAACCAGTGCTCGCATTGTATGTGTTTGTTGGTGAACCTTACCGCTATTAAATTAATATTTACTCGGAGCAAGTTTCGACGAAAATTCCAAGTGAAATGATAAACGAACTTTGGTACTGCGAAGTAGAATCGTAGCGATCCTCGACACTGTTTGCTTTTACGATCCGTTTTCGCACTGTTCGAAAGATAAAAGTCGTTGGCACTAAATGGAGAACAATCAAGCATTAATTACTCGATGGAGAAGTGTCAATCAACTGTTATAAAAGTCAATTCGTGTACGGCAAACGAAAGCTGTTATTAAATTTATTGTTGTTACGCCATATTTTACTCGGTTGATTCCGTTTCCGAAACCAATATTGCAGCCAGCGATGGCATAACGTTTGCAATTCATCGTTCCGAATGTAATAAATCTAGCAGATTCACGTGCGCAAATTACATTTGAGTGAAAAATATTCGGAAAAACGCGCCCCGTTTTAAATGCCTTTTCGTTAAATATTCATTCTAATTTGAAACATTTGTTTCCTGGGAAAAAATATTATTCGAGATATCGTACATTCTCCCGGGACAGTTCAATTTTTGATTATGAGTACCAACCATACTAATAGACGATTGAAAATGTACATATTTTTTTTAAAAAGCATTCCACAGCTTTTCCACCCTTACAAATGTAATTGGACTTGATGGGAACCATGTATATCTTAACTTAATCGACTAACGAGCTAGGGATAGTTACAGTGTTTGATATCAACGCACTTACGCCAATATGTGTGTGAGTCTTAATAGGTGTGCGGATTAGCAACTGCTAATATTGGCTAATTGATTATGTCTGTCCTAGTGCGTTCAAGTTTCGAAGGGTTCAATTTAATGTTTCGTTTATTCTGGTGACATTCAAGAAAGGTGGCTGACCTTGAATTTACAAGATTAATTGAAAAATAAAGGAGATGTACATTTTTAGAGATCGATCAATTATTTGTAAAAATAAATCGATCCTTTGATTCTATTGTGGGGCATATTATACCCCAAGGAATTCGTACTAAATATTATACTTTGAAGTTCAGACGTTGCAAATATATAATTCAATTATTTGTGGATTATGATGCTATCAAATAATCTCATATTTTGATCCGTCAATTTTCTAATAATTTTGATACGTTCATTTACGCCAAGTCTCTTTGTTTGGTGTTTCAGGGTCTTCAAGATGAGACTCACGAGAGACACGAGTCTATTCCATGAGAATGTTGCCTTCGAGGGATCGAATGGACGGCGAATTGCGTTCGATCCCCTGCACGCTTACAGCGGAACACTCGAAGGTGAGCGAGCGGTGAATTTTTAAAATTTCTCAGTCGAAAGGGAAGTAACTCATCATGGTAGAGCGGGCAAAGACGAACGAACACCGCGAGGATTATTCATTAAAATGGAAGCCATGTTGGCGAACATAAAACGAAACCGACTTTTCCGCATTTTAAACGCGATTACGCTCGCTTTGTTATCCGTGAATTCTCAAAAGTTGCACGGTTCTTGAGTGGAAAGACGAAAAAAAATAATCCCCAGAATGGAATCTGCTTTCATCTGAAAGTGTATTGACGATGTTACTGCTTCCATTCAATCGTTTTTGGTAAATCAGGAATTGTCATCCAAATCGGAGTCAAAAATTTTAGCCATTTATGGATAGCTTAACCCCCTATGGGCTAAATTATTATTTCTGCGGATAATTTGCAAGGCGTTATTTCGACATTTTAGATTGATGCCAACTGTCGTCAATATTTTTATTAGTTATCAAACACATTGTATAATTAAGACGTATTCGTCAACTGGTGAAAAAAATTAAATTTACTTGACGAAATAACGATATATTAGCATGTGATCTGAAAGTTACACGGGCCCATAGAGGACCAATTATTATTAAATATAATGTTCTCGTTTAATTAATGAAGTAACATTGCATAATAGAGTGAGGATCAACTGATACGCTTTTGAAGCCAGGATTAATTATCAATCTGGTCTTCTATGAATAGTCAATTAATTCAGTTAAACCAGGGTGTACGTAAATAGAAATTTATCCAGTTCAAATTTCTATTTCGGTATACTTTGGTGGAAATTCATCTAGACAAAACGTGATTCGTTTTCTGGATAAAAGTATGCCCAACTTTGTCGGAGAAGAGTGTATCTTGGCTGCAGGATCAATCCTCGTTCAGCGACGAAAAAATTTACGCGCGTGGTCTGATGAAAGCACTCCCCGGCGCTGGTTCCTGAATCTCGAAGAGCGTGCGAAAAAAAAAGGAGAAGGAGAAAGGGGGAAATTCCGGTTGGTCGGCGGTGAAAGGGCCACTCGACGATTCCCTTTCTTCCTTGGCCCAGGATCCTGCCGGTGAAATTAAAATGCAGATAGCGAATCGATTCGCCGCACTCCCGGCTTCGGTCTTCAGTCGATTCTCGGGGCGAAATATCTCGACGATATTAAACCTTACACAGGGTGTTCAACTAGAAACAGACCGCCTCAAAATCTGACTTAACTTCGTCTAATTTTTCATCACAAGATTCGATAGAGTGATTAATTCTGCGAATAAAAATGTAAGGGTCCATCTGCTCTACAACTAACAGCTTCCGAGATATTCGCTGCTGTTATTCGAGTTTCTAGGGGTCTGACACGAGAGAGACTTGAGTCGACATCTCAGTCAATGTCGATCGTAGGGAAAATTTGTATATTACCAAAAGGTTCCTAAATTTAATTTCTAATAACTTTTGTTGTATACATTTTTGCTGTAGAAACAACGATAAGTGAGGTAGCGTCCGTTTTATGGCTGGTGCCCCAAATAATTTCCTTTCGCGATAGAATAACGTAACGCTGCCTCATTTAGCTTTTAGGTGTGACTTCCAATTTCGTTCCAACTGCTCCAGTCCCTTTCTGCGAAGCTTGAAAACCATTTGATTATATAGATTGTGTGGATATTATGACGGCTTATTGCAAATGGAACGCCTTGTACATTTCGCGAGGGTTTTGGCGCGATAAACCTAGTCGAAGGGATCGACGGATGGTTCGGTACGCAGGGTACACGTGAACGCGTGTATATTAAAGCCACAAGCCGTGCAAAGGCTGACTCCAGATTGAGGAGAGGGGGGAGGGGGGGAGGTACACGTTCAAAGGAAACGCGTATATGTTCTCAACGATCCTTCCGCCATTTGCGTTTCTTCCACTCCGGCTCGTTGTCTTCTTCACTGTAGGTATATCCACGACGGAGTTTCGTTCTCCACAGCTGCTATAGTGTTCCGTCTGTGGAGCGATCCTTTGAAGGATTCTCTAGTCGATGATCATTGTTCGTTGCTTTTGCCATTCGGCGAAATTTCCATGGGACGAGTATTTCCTTGTCTTGTTCTAGGACGACCGTGTTTCGTGGACGGAACCAGCACGAGGGGTAAAGTTTCCCCCAAAAACTCGACATTTCAGAAGACCTTTCACTTTCGACTTTCTTAATCACGGAAAGTTGCTTTTGCTAGCGACATTAGGCCAGCGTTGCCGCTGCCATTGAGCTTTCGATTCAAAATTTCACGAATGCCGTTTAGTTAGCCGTTTCGCCCGGAGTTTACGGAGTTATACTGTCTGAAATTGGGTTAGCGGTTTCGGCGCGAAGGCTTGCTCAGAGAGTGAAGATCAAGGTGTCGTTCTATCATAATATCTAAAACTCTCGAGGTCGTTTACTATTTTTTATTGAGATGGTGCACTAAATAGTTTCTTTTTATAAATACTGTAGATACTCAGGTAGTTCCACTTTCACGCGGCACACCCTATATATAATAATTTATTCAAAAACAAGATAGTTTAATTTATCAAATCGTGTCACGAACACGAACGCAACATCCCATCCGTTGCCCGTTACGCTCGCCAAATGCTCGTAGCAAACATGTTTTTCATTTTCTACCATCGACCCTCCCCCTCCCCCCCTCCACTTCCACCAAAACCTTTCGCTTTTTGTTTTTTTAATACGCTCCAGTGTAGCTAGCTTGTCGCGAGCAGATGGCACAGAGGTGTTCGAGATTCAAGTCACGCGGACGTTTCTCGCGCGTTTTATTCGATTACGTCGATTTTAAAACGTAATCCCACCCCCACCTCCCCTCCCCGGCTGATGCGCGCAACGAAATTTCAATAACGCGTTACACAACCATGCGACGAACATGCCGAATGAAATTCGAGTTGAACGAAATTGATTTTGGACCTTTAAAAAAAAATACATATTCAATCAGCGAATTAGTTTCAACGATCAGAACGTAATGTTCGTAAGAACGTTTAAACATGGGAAACGAATTTTGTTGCGTTCAGATGGTAGTTCGACTGAAGGGAATTCGTAAAATCCACCTTGATTTCCGGCTACCTACCCTGCTGAAACGCAAATAAAAAAATACCATCATTTTTTGTAATCAGAAAGGCGGTGTTCCCCGTTAATAAATTCCGAACGAAGCACCGCGGTCGATGAATTTCACCACCGCGACGATTCACCCTTTTCCTCGACTTTTTTCCGCGCGACCTATCGTTCCCCACCACCACCCCCTCCCCCCCTCCCTCCCCCATCCCTCCCGGTTTCTCGTTTTTTCTCGCCTGTTCTTTGTTTACTTTAATATTTTTTTTTTTCTTTGGACACATTTCGCGTGTTCCTCCGCTTCTGTTCCACGCTGCGCCCCTTTCCCCTGTCTCACCACCCCGCCGCGCCCCCTTACTTTTTGTTTTCGTCGCCCCCCCCCTCTCCCCTTCCCCTTCCAGTGGCAACGATACAGCAAGCCAAGTGGGTTATTGGATGGTTTCCAATATGCCCGCTCGCTCGACCACTGCGGTACTTTATGCGTCCTCATATCATTTTCACGGTTTTTTACGGGGGTGGCGTTGCCCCCGGGACAGGGGTTGCTCCCAGCTGGATAATTTTCGATGAACTTTCGGCGGACAGGTTGATTAGACTGGCTGAAAAGTGAGGTAGTTTCGCGGTCAAAGGGTTTATTCGAACTTTCCACCTCTCTTTCGCCGTACTCGAAAACCTTTAATATTAATCAAAATACATCATAATTTCTGCTTCCGAGTGGTTCTCGCAATACTAATTGGCTTCAGCATGAGACAGAAATCGCTACCTACCTCGCTTTCGAGTGAATTCGTAATGCCCCACTTTGTCACTTCAAAGCGGCGACGATCCCATTGTTAACAATAGTCTGAATAGAGTCGTGTTTGGGCTCATTTTCATCGGGAGAACATTACCGATCCGTATATAGCACTTCCACGAACATATAACAACGCGAGAATGTTAATTAATCTACTTAGAAGTACTCTGGTACGCATTTCCCACGAGAAAGCTGTTTGTTCGTAAAGATTTTATGCAAGTATTTCCGCGGGAAGGTTCGCCGCTCGGTCAAACTTTTCCATTAAAGCAGCGACACTGGGGTTATTTGGGAATTTCATCGAAGATAACGCGAACTATGCGCGTGTAGAACGCATAAATATTCATTGGGGTCCGGCAAAATGAACGTATCGTCGGCGTAGGGGCGCGCCGTCCGGATTAAAGCTACATCCTTGTGATGAGAAAAGGAAAGAAAACCCGGGGCCTCGACGATACATTTTTATAATTAAAACTTCAAAGCCCCGGCAATTCCTGTCGCTTTTCACCCTAATAACACGTTTTATATGAGCGCCTGGCCAGCAAGGCCGGGATTATGCTCTCCGGGCTTTCCACTGCTGTTTCAAGATTATTAATGAATAGTTTAACAGGAGTAGGTAACAGGAACCTGGAAATATTACGCTCGCTCGACCGCAATCAGTTGCATTTCCAAACAGAAGCGTGCTGGGAGTCGTACAGCATCAAAGTATCAAAAGACGTTTCACGATTAAACTACCGCCGTCTCTCTCCTGTTGCATTTTTCCCCCTCATAGAAAACGCGGAAACAAAGGACTGGACGTATTAATACGAGGATTAATATCCCGTTTCTCGGCGGCATCTGTTTTCCGACACGTCGAAATCCAACTCACCGTTGCCGCGACAATAGAAACACGCCCGCGCAGGGATTCGCATTTATTAACTACCTCGTGTTAATTAAACTTGTTGCGTCCATGCACTAATCAATCATCGAATTACAAGAGCTCCGGGCGATTCATTTCCGTTTAATGGGTTTAATTACGTTTGATCCGTCGATGTCCCAGAATGTTCTTCTTTTCACGTTGATATCATATTGTACTTTATCCTCTAATAATCCCGGGAATCCTATATTACAATATATATTTAACATATTCAAACAACGCGTTCCCGGATTCAACGCGGGTATTGATATCGCCCGTCATTATTTTAATGAAAGGGAGCTGCTCGTTAACGTTACCAATCTGTATTGTAACATTTGGCGAACCGTCCTGTTTGAATTAAATAATGTGCAATCATACAGATCGACAATCTGTATGATTATATGATGTATAAAGAAATGTTTTGTGAATTGGGTCCGCCATATGGGATCAGCCATGTTGAATTCAAAAAACCTGCGAGTATATTCGTTATC